>NC_056727.1:1045479074-1045604074 GCF_019279795.1 Protopterus annectens
CACCGAGCAGTTTGGTACGTGATAGTATTTATATGGGGCTGTTATTCTGAGCAGTCACTGTAAAAAAGTTTTTGTCTAGATTGGTATTTTTGGATGGAGAGAAGATCATTAACTTTTTATTGGCATTTAAGGTGAGCTGAGGTGATTACTATGCATCCATGATTTGGTATTAGAGAAGGCTAACTAAGTTTTAAGAAGTAGGTCGGAGGGCGTGTCTGCTGTACAAATAATGGTTGAATCATCTGCATATTGAATTAGTGTGGCATCAAAGAGAGACTGGTGGAAGCTATTAATGAAGATGTTAAAGAGGAGGGGGCCTTGGATGGAACCCTGGAGATCTCCAGTAGGATTGTGTAGAAAGGAAGAGAGTGAGTTTTTCCATTTGACGGCTTGCTGTCTTTCAGAGAGGTAGATGGTGAAGCAGGTAATGGTAGGGGGGGGAGAAGTTGAGAGAGGAGAGTTGTGATAATAGTAAGGGGTGAGAAATGGCATCAAGGAAATCATGTTGTGTAGGGGTTAGTAGGTTGTTTTGGGTCATATGGGACATCATTTGGGATTAAATACATTTCTCCATGATTTTTGATAGTGGGGATAGGATGACAATGGGCCGTAAATTAGAAGTGTCAGTGTTTTGCCTACTTTATGGAGTGTAATGATAAAGGTGTGTCTCCATAGTGAGGGGACATTTAATTCTAGTATGGATCGGTTTATTAAGATAGAGATAGGATGGACAATGCTGTCTGCAGACAATTTGAGGAAAGTTGTGGGTAGGTCATCTAGGGCAGGGGAGCATGGTTTGAGTTGATTTGATCTTTTATACAAATTTGCATACATTTATAATGTTTTCAGATTTTCATATAGAAATTCTGGACAGAATCACTAGATACTGATCCTCATACAGCACATTGCATGAGCTAACAGCACTAAAGGCAAGATGCCAACATTTCAGCTGTTTGGATATCATTTATACTTCAAAATTTGGATGAGATAAGATATTTAAAATGGAAGACAATATATCATTGTCTGACAAATATTTTGGTTATGACACTATAAAAAAAAATGACTGAAGTAATATTTTAGATATTTCCAAACTGATGAAGTGTAATACAGCTGCTTCATTATCACCATTGTTCTAGCTATGGCCAGGAGTTTCTTATGTAATGTATCTAGAGAAGGACATAACTGTACTCCAGAGTTATATAACAAACTTTGTAAGGTCTCTTCGCATCTCATGTACTAAATTCATTAAAAAGACACATGGCTTTTAATGATAATGCTGACAATACCACACATGACACCCCTATAGTGCCTTTTTTAGGCGGTGTTCCAAAGACCAAATTATCACTGTAACAGCCACAAACAAATGAATCTGAGGGTCATGTTGGTCAAAGCTAGAAGTCTAAATTTCAAAATGCACTTGCACAAGGCACTCCTTAAAATAGAGAACATCGACATTTGTGCTGTAACAGAGATCTGGTTCAGGGCAGCAGAAAGCACCCCTGCATTACCAGGCTGTAACTCATTCCACACCTTTTGGCCCCATAACTTGGACTGAAGCTCCAAATGCAGTGCTGTTTCCACATTCATAAAGAATGTGCACACCTCCAGACTGGTAGCCCAACATAACACATCAGAGATACTTCAGGTGTAGCTAACATTGGGTAAGACAGAGATTCGGGTCTTAGCGTGCTATAGGTCCCCAACCATGTCCCGAGACTCACACTCCACGTTCCTAAGCACCCTGGAGAATATTAGGGTCCAACCTAAAACTCTCTTACTAGGCAGCTTCAACTACCCCTCCATTAACTGGGTAAACTACTCATGTACCAATACACTTGCCCAATGTTTCCTGGAGTTCCATAATTCCAATGCGCTGGACCAGCTCATTTTTCCCCCACTAGCGGTAGAAACATCCATGACCTGGTCCTTGCTAACATGGCCAACTGTTTCTCTACACCAGTAGTCAGATCCTCCCTGGTTAGATATGACCACAAACTAATTACCTTGGAAATCCACAAACTTCTCACCCCCCAGCAAAGATAACCACCATGAAAAACTTCTCCAAAGCTAACTTTGGGCTCCTAAAAACAGAAGTGGCTAACCTCATGGCACCCATGCAAATGGAGAATAGTTGCATGACCACAGAATCATACACCAATTTACTGTACAAATACATACACAAATGCATGGCTCTTACCATACCCAATAGAACCAAGACACTCTCCTCCAAAAAAGGAAGACAATCTGGTGGTCCCCTGCCATAAACAAACTTTACAGCAGAAGGAGAATACTGCTGTGCAATAAGGTAAAGTCCCAAGACTGGAAAAACTCCCTTATCTGCCAAAACAAAAAGTCTCCTCTAAAGCTAGGTATGAAAACAGAATTACAGCAGATAGTAAAGTCAACCACAAGGCCTTCTATAGTTATGTAAAGAATCTCCACGGCAATACTCAGATTTGCTCTGAGCTACTGCACAATGATACCTCCTATACCAAGTCAACAGATATTGCCAGTATACTGGCTGACAGATTCAGTGGCAACTTTACCCCTCTTTCCCCCGGCAAAGGGCCAATCACAATACCAGTAGATTGCCAGGCACCCAGTATTACTGCTGCATAGGTTAAAACAGCATTATCCAAGGCCAAGCATACAGCTTCTATGGGACCTGACGATATCCCTGGTTGTGTTCTACATGAACTACAGAGTGAACTGGCACCTCACTTGAATGCCCTGTTCAATCACAGCCTCACCTCAGGCTTTGTCCCTGTCAAATGGTGCACTGCTACATTCATCCCTCTCCACAAAGGAGGAGAGACTACAGACCTTGGGAACTATCGCCTCATTAGCCTGATGAGTCTGATATGCAAAGCTATGGAATGCATCATCATGGACCTAATAAACAAGGATATAGGGAATCTCCAAACTCTGGATCCCACACAGTTTGGTTTAGTAAAGGGTAGATCATGTCTGCTCAACTTGGTCGATTTCTTTGAGTCAGTCACCAGAGCTGTGGATGAAGTTAAGGTGCTTCATACAGCCTACCTTAATCTGGCCAAGGCTTTTTATACCATTCCCCACTCAAGAATCATAGAAAAACTCTCCAAGCTTGGCAGCAACCCCTATATCACTGAGTGGGTTGCAAACTGCCTCACAGATAGAACCAACAGTGTGAAAGTAGCTGACTCCAAGTTAGACTGCCGATTAGTCACGAGTGGAGTCCCACAGAGTTCACTCCTGGGTCCTCTCCTGTTTGGTATCTACTTCTCCAAAGTCCTGGCCAACATGAAGGGACTCTGGCTGAAAAACATCACAGACAATTGTAAGTTGGATGTTATTATTAACTCCCCAAGTGATGTTGACATCCTACAGAATGGCCTCACTGTGAACAATGACTGGTGTCAGAACCATGGCCTTAAGCTCAATGCCAAAAAATGTGTTGTCATCCCCTTTGGGAAAAACCCAGTTCCCATGAATTATCACATTAATGGTAGTCCACTGAACACAAAAGGCATTATAAGAGATCTGGAAACACAGGTTAACAGTAACCTCTCTTTTGATCATCACATTGCCACTGTGGTCAGAAAGTCCTTCTATGTGGTACATCTTATTACTAAGGGTTCTGCAACCAGGTAGAAAGAGGTCATTGTCTCACTCTACTGTTCCCTCATTAGGCCAATCATTGAGTCCAATGCCCCATTTGGCATGTACCTCACTAGACACTTGCAACAACTGGAGAGGCCGCAGAAGTACCTCACAAAGAGGATCCTAGGCCTTAAACACTTGTCCTATATGGACAGACTCAAAAAAACTCTAACTATTCTCTGTCGCATATCACCTACTTAGAAGAGAGCTCTGCTTGACTTACAAAGCCATGTCTGACCCAGCTCTGTTAGAAATGCTACATCTAAAGAAATCCCAATCCCTCCACACCACACGCTCCAGAGATCTCAACCTCATTATCACAATTAACAGAACATGCTGGAGGGACAGGTTCATAACCCAGAGACTGCCCATGCTATGGAACAGACTTCCCGTACACGTCAAGCAGAGCACCTCGCTGACCCTCTTCAAGAGAAAACTTGATGAGTGGATGGGAAACAGAATATTCACCCCAGGGATAACACTAATGGCTCTACTTGACAGAGGCACAGGGAACTAAGGTCGGGTGGCACTATGCCAGGGTAATCCTATGGCTAGGCTTGTAAAGGTCCCTGGGCCATTAGCCTAGTACACACCTATGAACCTATGAATATGGTTGATACTGATGAAGAAAATGTGATTACAGTGCTTGATGTATGATATATTAAATTGCATCCACCTTACCCTGAGAGCCAGTTTGTTCTTCCATTTTGTGCTGGTACTAACACTTACTGCATATTTCTTCCCATTTCTGGCTGTCTGAACTCTGAATAAATTTCTCCTAACCTTTTCTAGAACTGGTGGACTAAGAACATACTTAAGAAAGCATCACTGAGATCATAGGATTATAGGTGTTTACTAGAATAACATATCTAGAGTCTTTTTAAGTCTAGGCATTTACATCCATATTTTCCCAATTATCAATGCCCCAAGACAAGAACAGCTTTGGTATATGCTTGTGTCATTGGGCATCCAAAACCTACTCCTGACCATAAAGGGCACAGGTGACAAACCAGGAGACAATTTGCATTTTCCCATCCATTGGTCCAAATTGGCTTAGGGAAGAGGCCAGTCTGTTCAAGTGAAGGGCTAATCTCTGAGGCATGTACCTGTCCCACCGACATGTTTTTTGTCACATTCAAGGTTTATATCTTTAGATTCTATAATTCTAGTGATGTCTGTTTTGTGAATGGGTAGCAGATCCATTAGGGACAGATCAGACAATGCCTTGTAGGTCAGGCATAGATCACCCCTCAGTAGCCTGTAAGACACCAAGTACGGGACATGGCTTTGAGGCATTATGCACAGGACTTTTTATTTGCACCCTGTATTCTTTTAGTGAGGAACCTCTGTGGTCACTCCTGCTGTTGCAATTGCTTGGCCAGATAAAGACTGAAGAATGCATTGTCCTTAAATATTAGACAAATGAAGGCTGAGTACAGTGAGACTATGATCTTCTTAGAGCTGGATGTCATGTCCTTATTTATAAGTTGTGCCACTTAGAAGAATTTTCTCACTACCGTGGACACATGGTGATCAAAGACCAGTTTACTGTCAACCTGAATTCCCAAGTCCCTTATCACTGGGTCTACTCTTAGGGGAGTGTTATAAAAGTTTTAATTTCCAAGAGTGGCTGTCTTCCAAACAGTTATAATTATGCATATTTTGCAGAGTTTTAGGCCATGGTTCTGGCACCAGTTATTTGTCTGTGTCAGACTCTCCTGGTGGATAACTGCATCTTTGGGGGATTCAATGATTGCTTGAAGTCATCAGCAAATCTGGTCAGCCAAAGGCACCCTTTTTACCTTGACTTCTAAAAGTATATTGTGAGCAGGAGAGGTCCCCTTACTGATCCCTGTGGGACATCAGTAGTATATGGCCTCTTGGTGGAGGTGGATTCCCCCACCCTAAATTCATGCGTCCTATCATGAGCCATTTGGCTCTCCATTTAGTGACATAGGGATTTATGCCTAAATTTGTGATTTTGTCTGCAATACCAAGTGAGTTTTTTGTGTCAAATGCATTTGCCAGGTTGAGGTAGGCAGTATGCAGCATTTACCTCTCATCCATGGTTCTAGTGATTTTCCTCAAAGAAGTCCAGAGGTTTAATAGGCATGACTTGTTTTGACAAAACCAGACTGGGATGTATCCAGTGTTTAAAGACTTTCTGTTTTTTTTTTTTTTTTATTAGGGCAATGATAATTCTTTCCATGGCCTTGCATATAAGACTAGTCAAATGTGTGGATCTCTAGTTCCCTGGGGCTGTTGATGGTTCTCCTTTGTGTAGAGGGATGACCATTGCAGTCTTCCATTCTCTATGGACAAAACCTGTCATGAGGCTGAGGTTGAATAGAGATTACAGTGGCCTGACAGGTCATTATTTAAGCTATTTAGGAAGCATCCCAGGATATTATCAGGACTAATTTATGCAGTGTTTTTAGCTTTGGAGACAGCAACGAGGACCTGTTCTTTAGTTATATTTGGGGCAGAAATGTTAGAGGGTATTTCCTTGGGATAAGTGGGGGTGATGTACAGTGAAATTGCTGGTAAATTTATTGGCCCACAAATTTGCAATATCCTATACAGGGAGTTCCATTTATTATTAGTTCAGCACACTGCTAGGTCTTCCCCTTAAGGCTGAGTACATTACTGAAAAAATACTTTGTGGTTATCCTTAGCCTTGAAGACTATTTTTGTCTTGATGTTTGCTGAGGAGGGCTTGGTTAGTCCCCTGAGTTTCTTGATGAGACTGATGATTTTTCTGTCTGTTGGACATAGTCTTTCCTATTTCTTGACAGGATTTTCTTTCTTTTGTTCTACATCCTATCATTTGGGGTCCACCAAGGGGTCTTGTTTTTGGAGTTTGTCCGAAATTTAGTTTGTTTTGGTACTGCTGTTTCTATGCAGTTATTTACATGCTTATGCAGAGTTTCTGTAAACACTTCAGCATAGGCAAAAGTGTTCTCTGAGTTTGGGAGGGAATTGGAACTTAGCAATGCCATCACTTAATAGGAAGTAGTCTGGCTTGGAAAAGTTCATAAAAGTTCTGGAATTTGCTGAAAGTTTTGGCTTCATATTTATTTCAAGGGTGACCACTTTTTCATCTGATCTAACAAGTGAGGACATAATATTGGAGGGGTTGCAACATTCCCTCATATTTGTGAGTACCAGATCCAGAATATTTGCACCTGTTGTAGGTGTGTAGACTATATGTTACAGGATGTATGCATTGACAAAATTCAAGAATCTTTCAGCTTGCATGTTAGTGGTTGTGTATGAATCCCAGTTTTTTGTGGGCTAGTAGAAATCGCCCATGAATATGGCATTGGCCTGAATGGTGAGTGACTCCAGTACATTCAAATACATGATATGGTTATCCTGGGTCACATACAGGGACCTATAGCTTATTAAGATATGGTATAGGACTTTATCTAAGGTTAGCTGGACATGGAGTAGCTCAAGCATGTCATATTGTTTGAGGTGTGCTTACCATTTTGTAGACTGATACACCTCCATCTCTTGTCCTTTTTGTGCGGTAGCTACTTTACAGGTGTCAAAAGCTGCCAAAAGTGCCAAGGGACCACAAGTAGAATCGCCAAAAGTAATTTATTGAAACAGAGCTTTCGTCGAAAGGTATCCAGACTTCTTCAGGGTTATACAAAAGTGAAAAAAGAGGCTCCATTTTATAGCCACATAATTAGTCACCTGATACAACACCCCCCCACACCAAATCAATTAGTATTTAAAAAACTATTACATAAAAACAGTATTTGTAATAAAATACACCATACACACCTAACTAGCATGTAAAAATCAACGTCAGTAGAAAGAATATAATAAAAAAATTAATTATTATTAAACTTGGTATGATTTCAACTTTAATACACTTACAATGGAAACTTGGTCATTAAGACCAGGGAACTTACATGCATTCAGCCTAAGTTGCCATAATAGCCCCCTTAGTTCTAATAAGTCCTCCCATGGGCCTCCTCTAGGATTGGTTACCACATAGTCTAGGTCAAAAAATAGGAAAAAATTATCTGGATGATTAGAAGTGTGTTTTTCTAGGGGGCTGTTCATGTTATTTTTTCTAATATCTAAAGTGTGTTCATAAATACGCTCCCTTAGCTTTCTTTTAGTTTTTCCCATGTAGTAACAAACGCATTTTTGGCACTTAGCTAAATTATTAACACCAGAGTTATTGCAATTACAGGTGAAGGTACTCTTAATAGAAACTTTGTTAATATTTATTTGGTCCACTACCAAGATAAACTTGCACCGCCCACAATTCCCACATTTAGTCGTGCCAGGTTTTTTGTGTGAGTCTAACTTCCAAAGACTGTCACCTGTTTCTAATAGGTTTTTAATAGTTTTACCTTTTTTATAAACAACTACAGGTTTAACACCAAGTTTGTCAGTTAACCCATTAAAAAAGGTAAAAACATCCAAAGTTTGTGTTTAGTATTCTCCTAATACTTGTGTCTTCTGCATAAAACTGTACAACAAGACTTGAAGAATAGTATTTTCCAGTGTCACCGTTTTTCTTGACCACCTCGCTAATGTTTTCAATATGGGACTTAACCAAAGGAACTATAGACCCATTTTTCGTTCAGTCTCAATATTGTTTTTTATAGTCACTATCATATTGGAAGGATATTCTCTATTTTGAAACATCCTAGCCAATTTGTCACATTCATTCATAAACAATCTATCATCAGAAATCATCCTAGCCAACCTGATATATTGACCTCTCACAATGCCTTTTACTTGTACTTGTCACCCTCCCAATGTGCACATTCCTCACTGGTGTTAGTGGTGAGGATCGAGACTCTTTGATTTCTGCACCAGTGCATGGGCATCACATATTAATAGTTTGGCAGTGGTGAGCCACAGCATATATTAATTGGCTTGTAGTGGTTGGATACTGAATTCCTTTAGCTGTGTACAGTGATCACTGAAGGTGTTTTTGTACTCTAAATCAGCCACACAGCGAACATTCAGAGTTCATATCACAATTGTTTTATTTCGTTTGTTAGCTTAATTAGTCAGGGAGATCAGGCAAGCATGTCAGCAGAGGAGTATGGCAAGCTGACAAGGAGCCAGTTGCCAGAGATGTGTCAGGCTAAAGGACTGGTGCATGGAAACCCGACTAAACCAGACATGATTGCAGCTTTGCTCACAGTTGCATCAGAAAATAGCAATGAGGAGGGCGATCAGGCTCACCGTCGGGATATACAACTCTCAGAAAATGGACAGCTCAACCTTTCCACAGAGGACTTGAAAATCCATCTCGAGCTAAAGAGACTTGAGTTGGAGGCCAAGCATTTGGAAATGAAAGCAGCAGAGAGACTGAGACATCTGGAATCTGAGGAGAATGAAAGGCAGAGGCAACACGAAAAGGAGATGCTGACTCTTCGCCAGAGTCATGGAGGTAATGGTGAAGGGAGGAGCTGCACCCCAGAAGCAACAAATTTCTTCCACAATTTACAGAGGGGGATAATTTTGATAGATTCATTCATATGCTTGAGAGGGTATGTAAACAGTATAATGTTTACGAAGGGCTCTGGGTATGGTTCCTGACCCCTTTACTCCATGGTAAAGCTGTAAATGTTCTTTCCAAACTATCTGATGTTGACTGTTTAAATTATAATGCTGTAAAAATCTGTTTGCTAGAATGTTTTAAGCTAACACCTGAAGCTTATAGGAAAAAGTTTCATGAGTACAGACACAAGGCAGATGAAACTGTCTGTGAATATGTTGCTGAACTAAGCACTTATTTTCATAGATAGGTGAGTGGATGTCAGATCACCACTTTTGAAGGGCTGGCAGACCTTTTGGTGAGGGAACAAGTCCTTAGCACTTTGCCTGAGGACATGAGGATCTGGTTAGCTGATAGACAATGCCTTACTATAGATGAGTTGGGGAAGAAGGGAGACCTATAGCAAGCAAATTAGGCACCCCTGCACAGGAAATGGACACCCAGTGCTGCTTATGGGTCAAAAGGAACCCATGCTGGACAGTTCAGACTGCCTCAACAGAATCTGCCAGTAGCAGGGGAAGCCACTAGTCCAGGTACACATCCAGGACCTAGGGTTAAAATTTTAAATGCAGCCAGTGGGGCCATGTAGCATATCAATGTCCACAGAGGCAAGGTGGGGAACAAAAGGTGGGAGAGCCAGTAAGTGGGAATGACAAAATGCCAACAGTAGGTTCCTCCAGACAACAAAGGTACCAAACTTACACAAGAGGTTATATCCCATCTTAGTGAATGGCAAAGAGACCATTGCTAATAGAGACACAGCCTCTAACATAACCATTGCAAAGCCTGCAATGGTTACAGAGGAGCACTACTTTCCTGGGCAGTCTACTCTAGTCAGAGCTTTAGGAGGGATCCCATTCCAAATACCTTTGGCTAGGATTTACCTTGACTAGGGGGTGGAAAAGGAAGCCAACAAGTAGGTGTGTTTGAGGATATCCCTGTAGATGTCCTGACAGGGAATGATTTTGTTAAAGCAGTACCATGTGTTCATGCAGTTACATAGAGTCAGGCTTGGAGACAAGCATGTGGGTCTGGTAGCCTGGGGGAAACCCAGACAGACCGCACACTTGCAGCCAGGACTGGTGAGATTGTTACTTCAGGGAGAGAGCTACCCTGTAGCAGTGAGACTGAAGGTGAGCCACAGCTGCTTATGGGTGTTGATGTTCCCTTGGACAGAGTGACTGCAAGGGCAGAGGTTGGTAGTAGTACCCAGGCTGACAGTGAGGGACCGCTGTCAGAAGATATCAGACTTCCTGTGGATGGGGAGCTGAGAAGGGTTACAAAGAGAGAGTTGAGACAGGCTCAGCTCTCAGACCTTACATTACAAGGCCTGAGAGAGGTAGCTAGTGAGGCACCTGATTCTCAAGGGAAGGGGAATCTGTATACTGGGACAACGTGTTACTGTATAGAGAGTGGATCACTGAGGAAGGTCTAGAGGGTGAGAGAATACAGCAGTTGGTAGTGCCCAGAGCCTACCATCTCCACTTCTAGCCATAGCCCATGATATTCCCTTTGCAGGTCATATGGGCACAAAACATACAAAGAGAAGTATTATGCAGAACTTTTATTGGCCTTGGATTTCCAGAGATGTAACAGAGTACTACAGGACCTGTGAGCAGTGCCAAAAGGTTGGCAAGGCAGGAGACAAGATGAAACCTCCTTTGATGCCTTTGCCTGTGATTGAAGAGTCATTTCAGATGGTAGCTATGGATATTGTGGGGCCTCTGAGTACCCCAAGCTCCACAGGGAAAAATATATCATTGTGGTAGTAGATTATATTATGATATACCCTGACACAGTGGCTCTGTCCCTCATTGAGGCAGAAAAAGTGGCAAATGCTTTGTTAAATGATTTTCAGCAGGGTAGGTTTTCCAAAAGAACTAGTGACTGACAGAGGTGCCAATTTCATGTCAGACTTGCTGACTTGTCTGTGGAGGTACTGTGGGGTGAAGCACCTAAAGACCACCCCCTACCATCCCCAGACTAATAGTCTTGTTGAGAGGGTAAACTCTACACTCAAGTCCATGCTATGGGCATTTTCAGACCAGTTTAAGAGGACTGGGACAAATATTTGCCCCATCTGTTGTTTTTTTACAGAGAGGTTCCCCAGGAATCTGCAGGTTTTTCATCCTTTGAGTTACTGTATGGGCATAGAGTGAGGGGGCCTCTAAATTTAATTCAAGATGAGTGGGAAGGTGAGTGTGAATCTCACAAGGAGCCTGTTATGGCATATGTCCTAAACTTCAGGACAGGGCTCAGAGAACCCATGGGCTTGTCGCAGGAGAACTTGGCAGAAGCCCAACAGCAGAAAAAGGTCTGGTATGACAGGAATGCTCGAGCTAGAGAGTATGATGTAGGGCAGCAGGTAATTGTTCTCATTCTTGTCAGGCACAACAAGCTGCTGGCAGCTTGGGGGGGACCCTACAAGATGATAAGGAAGGTCAGTGATGTTTACTACATGGTGGAACTGCCAGGCAGGAGGCAGAGGCACAAATTGTATCATGCTAACATGATGAAACCTTACCATGATAGGGAGGCCCTTGTGCTGAGTATTTGTAGTACAAGGCAGGAGGAGTCTGTGAGAAATCTATGGCTACAGAGAGCCAGGCTGGAAAATCCCAAATTACTATTGGTTTATGATTATTGACTTGCAGGCATATGATGGGACAATGCAGTACAGTACTGGGGTCAGCAATGCCAAGTCAGCTGGAACCTCAAGACAGGGAATGGGGGTAAGGTATTCCCAGATAGGCTCAACCCTCTCAAGCAACATTTCTCAAGGGTCACTGGAAAAACTAGCTTATGTTCTCATTGGGGGAGAAATATGATAAACCGAGATGATCCCAGCCCAGATAGCTGGAATTTTGTAAATAATTATACGTCACTTGAAAATATTAATATGATTTATATAGAAATGTGACACTGCCAACCCAGCTAGATAGAATTTTGTAAATAATTCTGTCATTTGTAAATAGAAATATTATTTGTATGCTTGCCTTAAAAATGTAAGAAAACTATATGTTCTATACTGAGCTTCAAGATCGTAGACACAGTGCACCCTGCTGGAAAAAGAGCAGAAATGTGTATAAACTATATGCCAATGCAAATGTATGTTTCCATAGTAGAAACTGGGACACACAGATTTAACTTTCAAAACCTTAAGAAAATAAGCTGATAAGTAAATAGTTTTATAATGTGTTATAAAGTTACTTTAGAAAAATAGTCAGATTAGTCCAGATGTTTTCTGTAATTATGTGAGACTGCCCTGCAATGCTGTTTTAAAATATTTCCTGTGATTTTGAACTCTATTGTCACTGTGTTGAGTTAATTAGTTTTGTCTTGTGCTTTTATTATTTATTATTAAATATATTTAAACCTTTTAATTTTGGCTGGTTTTGTGTAGAGATATTTAAGCTCTTAGTGTACTTGCATATGTATTTGGTCACAATGTAGAGGCCACTCCTAAATAGCCTTAATCTTGTATATACTTACCATTTGGATAACAGTAACATTGCACAGTGGAGTTGGTCACCCTTCAGGAAGGGTCTTAAGTAGCTAAGTAAGCAGTGGTTGGTGGCAGTGATTACTACCTTATAGTCTGGGCAGAAGGGGGCATAGCTAGTAAACCTGTGCCAGCTTTCCCCAGGAGTGTCTGTGTATTTGCAAATAAATCAAATTTCAAAGTGTGTGTGTGTGTGTGTGTGTGTGTGTGTGTGTGTGTGTGTGTGTGTGTGTGTGTGTGTGTGTGTGTGTGTGTGTGTGTGTGTGAGCTACTTGGGTAAAGGGAACAATATTAAAAATTTACTGGAACATGAACCCAATATTAATGCCTTTAGCAATAGACGTAGGGGTACATTTAGATGTGGCACATGTTCACAATGTAAATATATTTCCCACACTGTTCAAATATTTCTTGTAGCTAGAAATAGGGTGATAAAGTCTACAAAGTTTTTCAATTGCAATAGCCAGAGAGTCATATATTTAGCAACTTGTTTAGAATGTCCGGCATTCTATGTGGGCAAAACCGAAAGACATCTCAAAAGGCGAATTTATGAACATCTTTATGAAATACAGAAAGAAAATGTTAAAAATGCCCTTTATAGACATCTTTCGGTATGCCCCATGGCCAGATATGAATTTTTTGTCCTTGAAACAATGACCAAAGATAACCGGGGTGGCCCTTGGGAGACCAAGCTGGAGCATAGGGAAACAAACTGGCAGATCTTATTAGAAGCCAATAGGGCTCCAGGTCTCAATGATTTTATATATATAGTGCCTCTGCTTAAATTAAAAGCTGGCAAGGTATAATTTATCAACATAATTGTGTTCCAATGAAGCATTTTCTGAATATTATATACTTATATATTGGTATATAATTTTTTTAAATACATTTTTGAATTATATGTAAATACAGATCTGATGACAGACTATTTATTATGTTTCTTACTTATGGTTAGGGAATAGTATTTAAATTTTTTTTTATATTTTATGCTTTTTTTGAAGTTTTATTTTGATGTTTCTTTAAGAGATTCTATTTATAATAATAATTGAATGATTGATTGTGTTATAAATCCAGCAAAGCTGTGCTTTTTAATGTATCTGATGAAGTCAAAAGCTTGTGTTGATGAAAACGTTTTATGGCAGTCTGCTTGCGTTAATAAACTTGTTGGACATCATTTACTGGTGGTTGCGGTCTTTCCCTGCTGATATTTTATTTTGTATCTTAATCTTGTATATACTTACCATTTGGATAACAGTAACATTGCGCAGTGGAGTTGGTCACCCTTTAGGAAGGGTCTTAAGTAGCTAAGTAAGTAGTGGTTGGTGGCAGTGATTACTACCTTATAGTCTGGGCAGAAGGGGATATAGCTAGTAAACCTGTGCCAGGTTTCCCCAGGAGTGTCTGTGTATTTGCAAGTAAATCAAATTTCAAAGTGTGTGTGTGTGTGTGTGTGTGTGTGTGTGTGTGTGTGTGTGTGTGTGTGTGTGTGTGTGTGTGTGTGTGTGTGTGTGAGCTACTTGGGCAGGGACACAAAGCACTGGTTGGACAGAGACGGTGCTGGTGATTTTCTCATGACCACTCAGCTGAGATATGAACCCTACAGCTATGCCAGGGGGAGTCTTATTGAGGATCTGGAGAGAGAGGGAAAAAACAGCCCCAGAGTGACTGTGATCTCTGTGTGCTCTTAAGGGAAATTGTACTTTACTGTGTGAGTACTTGTCATCCACTCAATGTGCACGTCCCTCACTTGTGTTAGTGGTGAGGGCTGAGGCTTCTTGATTACTGGGCCAGTGCACGGGCATCAGAACCCCTTAGAATGGTGCCAGTGTCTAAGCCAATTGTTAAAGTTAATCATCTTGTCCTTATATTGAGGTTTCATCCTTGAAGAAGGCAGAATGCTGCTCACTGCTCATCCCATACCTACCTGGGACACATAATCTGAAAGCTCTTTCATGTATCTCTGTAGTCCATGGAGGGATGTCTCAGGTCATTAACACACACATGGACTATGACAGAGTCATACTGGTTCTTGTTTAATATCCTGAGTGTGTGTGCGATCTGATGAATCCTTCTCCCTGATAGACAGCTGACAATGATTGTCTCCTTGCTCAGCCTGGGGGGGGGGGCTTCAATATCTCTCACAATACACTCTCCAATTATCAATGTATTATGTTGTGTGGCAGTTTGCCTTAAGGGCTCTGAGGCTGAGACATTATCAGATGCAGTTGTATGTGTCCTGTAAAGTGCTGTCTTTATAGACTGTTTGGGAAGTTGCTGAGAATAGTGCCTAGGAGGCCTTTGAAGCACACAGCACCACACTTACCCCACAAATGACAAAAGCCAACATGCATGAATTTATATATTTTATTTTACTCAGATATTTGAAAATGTATACTGATACTGAGATTTTGAAGTAAAATATTTGAAAAGGTAAGATCTAATGCTTGAAAAAAGTATGCCAATAGTAGTAAGAATCTAAAGACTGGATGAATGAATGAATGAATGAATGATTTAATTCATTCAATTATTTATTTGTGTGTTTATTTAGTTAGTTAATTGCTTAGTTAACACCACTACCCTCAAACCAAAAGGTTATGTATTATTTGTAAAATCTTCCATGGTTATTCCAAGGATCCATGTTGCCACAAAAGCCAAGGTAGCAACTGAGAAACTCAAGAATAATAAATTAAATTTAAGCCAACTCTTCCTATCCATTGCAGGTCCAGTGAAATGCAAAATGTTTATATGGCCTTCAAAGAAATTTCTATAAAAAAAGATTTTCCAATGTCCAGCATACACTTGAATGGTTAAATCATTCAAAATTAATTATTTAAAGCCATTCAGGAAGCAATGTAATCCTGATCACTAAGATACACAAGTTAAGTCCAACAGCCTCCACCATTCTAACCAGGACTCCTCCAGCAGACCTGCGCAATGAATTAAGTCGATGAACTTCATTGGCAAATAGTAGCATGCTAGCAAGTAGACATATCAAGGCCTGAGGCCATCATCAACATAGAGATGCTTCCTCCTCAGAGCAGGAACAGAGCTAAAAGTTAAAATGGTTGTTTTATTCACAATAATCTTAACTCAACTAGTATGTTCAAGCATCCACAAGTGCTACAAGAAGTTAAAAGAAGGCTTGAGGTAATTAAGAAAATAAACAGCTCAGTAAGTATCTAACCTTATAGCAAATATCAACTACCATTAGCAGTATTTTAGGCATTTTTGCTGAAGTCATTGTTTCATAAACAGAAACTAATATTTTGTATGAAATAAAAGTGTGTAGATGCACTCTATTGATGGCACATCTCTAGCTCACATGATTTAGATGGAAATGTCTTGTTTCATTAAGTATGTGTGAATTATATGAAGAAGGGTTCTAAGAAATTTATCATCAGGCTGGTTTAGTATTTTAAGTCATGCACCTGTCTTGGTTTTATAATCCAGTGACACATATAATAAAACTTTTCAACATTTTAGCTGAAATGCTGCTGACAGAGTGACTGAACTGAAGACAGAGAACTTCTTCATACCCTACTGAATTCTTGAAAATGAGTATGACTGCTCATTTACAAATGAGTCATGTTTTCAGTATAGCTGGTCCTGAAAAAAGGACTGACTGAAGACAAGGCATTTGATAAAAATTATCTGTTTATGGACAGGGTAAAACTATTTAAAATAATGTAAGCAACTGAATAATAAATCTACTAGCTAACTACAGTTTGAGTTATGTTTGAAGTACATTTGAGTGACTAAGGGCAGTTTGGGATTAATGCCACAGTTAGCAGAGTTTAGCTACAAAATAGCTAACTGTACAAGCAAACGTTTGTGTATAGTACTGAAGAAGTTTGCTAGCTTGTTAATTTGCATAAATCGTTGGTTCAATATTAAAGGGATTTTGAGTTTTACTGTACATGGTTAGTTCAAAAAATTGTAATATGAGTTTAGTAATTTAGAATGTAAATAGTTTAATCAAACCTGATAACAAATATAGTATTTTTATTTTTCAGAATAACTAATCGTAATTAGAAGCCTTGCAAGAGATTGATGGAAGATGAACGACATGATACATTGATGAAAAGGTACTGCTCATGGAGAGAAGAATTCAAATTTATAGAAACTAAGAAAAAATAGATTTTATTATTCATGTCAGTGCCTTGCCTGTTATCATTTGAGGAATTGCTAATAGGTATTCACAGTTATTTGGTGCATCTATGGCAGAAGTGCATAGTGTTTATCTCCTTCCTCAGACAATGCAATGGGAACTTTGGGAATTCATGAACAGTCTGAAAGTATCTCTCTTTTTTATAGGCGACTGAAAGTAAACGCTAAAAACAAACTGGCAGCTGGAAAACTCACCAACACAGCCCTTGGGATTCATTAACAATCATGGACACTTCGTGCTAAGCCTTAATGATTTGTGTGTTAGTGCGATGAACAGCAGCATTCACTGAATATGCATGCTACTCATCAAGTGTACACAATTTGCAGCACCTTTTCATGGCCAGCAGAAGTGCTGGTGGTCATGAAAAGGTGCAGAAAAACTGAAGCTCACAAATGTAAACAAAAAGCAAACCTAACAAGCGAGCACGCACAGACAGCATATACAAAGTAAGAGCAAGTCGACTGAAAGAATTATGAAGTAGGAGAAGTTAAATGTGGAGAATGTACAAAGAATGCAATGAGATTTCTGTGGAAATTAGTAAAAGGGGAAGACAAATGCACAAAATGTACACAGAGAATGCAGTCATATGTGCTTAAGTCACAAAGAACATTTTTAACATAAATGCTTATACACTGATGTATTAATAATTAACCTTATTCACAAATTTTGGCCCATGCACATAACTAAAAAAGGACATACTAACAAAGGATGTGAGAGGGAAACAAAGCAACAGTGTAAGAAAGAGGAGTAAATGTAATTTAAATTTTAATAAAATGCACAGTGAGGTAACCGTTAATAAGGACATCAGATACATTAGGGGATATATGCACAGATTGCACTTATACATATGAGATGTACATTCAGAAAATTTATTTGTGCTAATCTACAGTAATGCTATATTCTTCACGTCATCATGTATAAACAAGAATAAATTAAACATACAGCTGTTGTGTCACGCACATCAGGAAAGGACATGTTTTTGCCATCTGTTGTCATTTGCAACTATAGAAAGTGGGTATATCACTTTTAAACATGCATTAGACAAGCATGTGTTGTATATTTGTGGAAATTAATACAAAATAATATAATAACACTCAAAATATATAAGTGACAAATGACAACACAGATCTAATGACATGTAGGTCCCTGGTCATAAAAGGCTCGCATCTACTACATGATTATACTGGGCATGCTCACAAAAAATGACAGCAAACACTGCCATAACAGCAAGTAAACAAAATAAACACACAAGAAAGTGTAATAACACAAGCCCAGTCACACTTTTGGATTATCTTTCAGTATGCCATACAGTAAGAAAAATTATGTAAGCCCTCATGTACTATATAGCTCTAAAGTGTTGAAGAAAAGAATTGCAGTAATTCATGAATGTTTGGGTGCATACATGCAATATAGAGCATTATTATTTTCAAAATAAATTCTGTGAACAAGGGGATATTCAATGTTTGCTTTATGCTAGACTCAAGCACATGCCAGAACAGATATCAGAAAGCTCTTTATCAACCTCTGACACCACAGAAATAGGCATTCTGTGTGTGTCATGACAAACTTACTTGAAAGGCTTACAGCATTTTCCTGTTGTAATGTGTATGGATCCCCTACCTTGAAGGGTGACGCCTTAAAACTGTTGCCCTCTGACTGTGCCATAAATACATCCTTTGTCTAAGTCACTCCTGTCTGACACAGTTATCTGACAGACAGATGTCACCAGATTCAGACCCTTGCCTGTCATACTACACACTCCACAGAGCTGTGTATTGACCATGTCTACCCCATGATGTAGCAATGGAGCTTGTCACAAATAACTGAAATTAATGTGTGAGGTAAGAAAGGACTTGATGATAATTTGTGCAAAATTAATTGGTCAGAACAGTGACAAGGATTTATTTATTTATTTGCCTTAAAGCCTCGGTGGTGCAGCAGTAGCATTGTTGTCTCACAGCAAGAGGTTCTCCTGTTCGATTCTCGGCTGGAGAGCCTTCTGTGTGGAGTCTGCATGTCCTCCCTGTGGTCGAGTGCCATTCGAAAGACATGTGTGAATGGGTGTTCCTTCGTTGAAGGTTGGGGGTCAGGCTGGCAACTCGGCACCATAAAAATCTACTGCCAGTCATTAGCGGACCGGAATTCCACTGTGGCAACCCCTAACCGGGAAAAGCCGAAAAGACAAACATTTGTCTTTGTTGACCGGGAAAAGTCTAACTGGGCAAAACTCAATTTCAGCAGAGAGCTGGGGAGAAAAGCTCCAGTTTTAAGTTACACATGATGTACAGTTATAATTGCAGGATAAAATCCATTATACATCAGCTTATTCTTTTTTTAAAAAATAAATATTTCTTATATGAGCATAAGATTTTAACACAAAAATAAGAGAGAAATTAACATAAATTGGCTAATTCTTGAATAGAGAAATAACATACAGTGACAATTAATGTATTTGTAGCATGTTGGCTACAGGGAAAAGATAAAACTGGGGTGTTTTGAGTTTAGTAATAATTTACAGGCAGACAAGCAGAACTGTGGCTTAAAAATAAAAGAGATATGAAAGGATATGTTATGGAAATGACAGGAAGATAAATGCACAGAGGAAGAATTGTAGTTAGTTGTGGGGTATAAGAGAAGGGGAAAAGTAAGAGTTTAGGAAATAAGTGTAGTATGAGGACAAGTGATGAGCTACTAGAAGACTGGGAAGCAAAGTGGCTGTAAGAGTTGAAGAAAAGTAATCTGAGTAAAGCCAGCCAGGTGAACAGGAAGAACAAAACTATCTTTAGCATAGGTTCTGTTTAAGCAAAATTTTGAAACTGTTTAAGTTTTATATGTGTTTTAACTGTGTGGGGATTTCATTCCAGAGCTGTGACACATAATGGGAGTAAAGAGTCTCAACCAGTGTTGAATGTTTTAACTGATACATAATAAAAGTTTATTGTTAGAGCGAAGTTCTCTAATGGGTGAATAGTACATTACAGTATTTTATAATGCTGGGCATTTGTCTGGAGAGTACAATATGTTGTGTGCAGTGACTATTTGTAAGTATGTTAACTGTTTTGGGAGTTCAAGCTACTTGAATTGTTTTTATGCAAGGCAGTGGTATGTTTTATAAGGTCAGTTAGTTGGAAATATAGCTATTTTTAAGTAGTAGGAGGCTAGTTTAGTTTTATATGTAGTGTTAATACTTGTAAGAATAATGGAAGCCTGTAATGCAGAAGAAAAGAGGTATGCTGCTATTAAAATAATCCTTGCTTGATCTGTCAGGTAGTGTTTAGCCCTATAGAGGGAGTTGAGTTTTGGTGAGTTTTCTTGATAGACTGAAGTATGTGGTTATTGAGTTTGAAGTTGTCATCTGTTATGACTTCAAATGATGTAGCTTGGTGCATGTTTTTTATTTTTGTGTTATTACTTGAGATAATATGAAACATGTGCTTCTGGTTAAGGTGTTGTTTGGCATAAAACAGCATAAGTTAGATTTTTTTGGTGTTAAACAAGTTAAATTTTTTTAGCCATATTACAATGTCAATGAATGAATTTTGTTAAGGCTATTCAAGGCTTTTATACCATGTGATGAACTGTGTTGTTTTTATTGGCTGCCATGTGATATATACTGATACATTACAGCTTGTCTGTTTTAACACTATACTAAAGAACAGTTTTTTTTATCTTGAAAGCTTTGTTTGTTGTTTTAAAATAAACTGATGGTTTTGGACCATTGCTTTTCTTGCTTCTACAATGTTTAACTTCTCTGGTCTAGTTTTGGCTGTTTAGGTGAATTTTTACTTATGTATGGTTAATTTCTGCACATGTATGTGTTGTGTTATGTATTTTCTAACCCATATAAATTTACAAAATCAAATCTATTTTTTTCCTAATGCCTTGAATTGTCAATGATTCTCAGGATATTTTCAAGGATAGGGATGACAACTATTAACATGTAGAAATGTATACTTCCTTTGTCACTCTATGCACTTCAGATGTATTGCTGTGCACAATGCAATGTTTACAATATTGATGAAGGTGTAGAAGAGCAGAAACATGATAAGGACATAAGGAGAATGTTGCTTGACAAGATATGCAGCACACACACACATACTATTAATATGTGGAAACATTAAATAATTGTATGACATGCATCTGGATTCAAACCCTTGACAGTATAAAATAAAAGTGTATAGACAGGATGATTATCTCAATGAATACAAACTTAGAATACTTAAGTTGAAATTATACATTTGAAGGGACAGTGACAACCGAGCAAAGCAAGGGAAGATGTAGGCATTAGCCTTCATCACTATAAGGACAGATATAACATCCAATAATCAGCCTTATGCGTATTTTACATGAACTGTCTCGCAAGTCACAATAGTACTATCAACATGTATTTCTGTAGTGCAACAGGGTTAATCTGAGTCATGATCTGATCAAGACAGTGCTCCCAAAAAGAAGCAAGCAAATTAATGCAGTAGCAGGAAGGTGATTTTATAACGTGTAGCCAACACTTACAGACAAAGAAGTCATGCAAAACATTCAATAACACTCTGTCATAGATCTGGATTTGAAAGTTGACAGTGTTATAAAAAACCTACAGACCTAAGTATTATCTAACCACACCACATAGGAACGCCTGTATCACAATTTTCACATCTAACAACATATTGAAGCAAAGGAGAATGTATGTACACTCATGACATTTGTAAAATTATATAGTGTACATTTCATCCAGTAGCATAATAAACATGCAACAAGAAAAAGTGATGATATAGAAGTGGGAAAAGAGAAAGTTATGGAGACAGGAACAGAGACAAAGAATATGATATTTTTGTGCCATTTCTAACATCTTTTTGGTGTGCTACTGCCAAGTTTTTGATGATAAGTTATCTGTCATACTATGTCCATTCAAATGTCTCCAAAAGGGATCAAGCAGGAGTCAACAAGTAGAAACATTATTATGACAGAAACAGGATAACGGTGACTCAAAACAATATGTAGGCAGCAACTACACATAATATAGTATACTAAAAGGAGTTAATAACTACACATAATACAGTATACTAAAAGGAGTCAATAACAACTACACATAATACAGTATACTAAAATGAGTCAATCACAACTACACATAATACAGTATACTAAAAGGAGTCAATAACAACTACACATAATACAGTATACTAAAAGGAGCCAATAACAACTACACATAATACAGTATACTAAAAGGAGTCAATAACAACTACACATAATACAGTATACTAAAAGGAGTCAATAACAACTACACATAATACAGTATACTAAAAGGAGTCAATAACAACTACACATAATACAGTATACTAAAAGGAGTCAATAACAACTACACATAATACAGTATACTAAAAGGAGTCAATAACAACTACACATAATACAGTATACTAAAAGGAGTCAATAACAACTACACATAATACAGTATACTAAAAGGAGTCAATAACAACTACACATAATACAGTATACTAAAAGGAGTCAATAACAACTACACATAATACAGTATACTAAAAGGAGTCAATAACAACTACACATAATACAGTATACTAAAAGGAGTCAATAACAACTACACATAATACAGTATACTAAAAGGAGTCAATAACAACTACACATAATACAGTATACTAAAAGGAGTCAATAACAACTACACATAATACAGTATACTAAAAGGAGTCAATAACAACTACACATAATACAGTATACTAAAAGAAGTCAATAACAGTGTGACCTGTATCTGAATTAGAAGACTTAAATGTTTGCAAAAAATCAGTGTATATATCTGAGCATTATCCCAGCACGCCACAAAGGAACTCCTATTTATATACTTTAAATCAAGAAGAGGTGAAGAGAGAGAGAGTGAGAGAGTTGGAGAAAGAGAGAGGTAGAGAGAGATGGAGAGCGAAATGCCAAGAGTTTTGTTTATGGGAGATGTAGGACATTCTTTATGGTGTGTTACTCTTAGATGTTTCCTCATTATTCCTCTGTAATGCTCTGTACAGTAAACTCCTTACTATTGGGAGCAAGAAGGGGTAGGAGAGCAGAAACAAGGCTAAGACATAAGCAGGATAAGTGTGGTTTACTAAGTTTCTTTGTTGGAGATGGACTGTTTTTGCAAATGCTTTCTTGCTCTCTCTCTCTCTCTTTCGGCTTTTCCCGGTTAGGGGTCACCACAGTGGATCACCTTGTCCACTCATGATTGGCAGTGGAGTTTTTACAGTGTCAAGTTGCAAGCCCTGCATCCAACCTTCCACAGAAGGCACACACATGCACGCACTCATGCCTAGGGCCAATTGTAGCATATCCAATCCACTTGCAGCATGTCTTTGGGGATGTGAGAGAAAACCGGAGCACCCAGCAGAAACCCACATGACCACAGGGAAGACATGCAGACTCCACACAGAAGACATCCCAGCTGAAGATCGAGCCAAAGACCTCTTGCTGTGAAGTGACAATGCTAACCACTGCACCACTGCAGCCGTTCAAATGTTATGTTAATGAAATATTGTAACTGGAGATAAATACAGATGGTTGGAATTAAACCTATGATAGGAACATTATATTTGTCAGACAGTTGCACTTGAACCCTTGACACTATGTAAAAACATCAGTCTATCAACAGGGGAATTATCTCAACACACCACACAGGCACATTTAGTTCATTATATCTAGTAGCGTAAGAACTGTTAGAGTAACAGTTTCAAAGTAATGACTTTAATCTGTATTCCTATGTCAAAGTGGCTTTAAGCACATTGATGTGAAAATAATTTGAATAATGTGGCGAAAGACAAAAACTCACCAGTTTTTGCCATAGTACATGAAATGCCATTCCTCAACACTCAATATTGATGCGCAATGTCAAGCACTGTGCAAATGCTGAGGACAGAAGTGAAGGCTTTTTGATGGGCAATTTCTGGCCATGTGTGTTGTGTGTAATTCTATTTTTGACAAGGGTTGATATGACAGTGGTAAAAATGGGAGTCAAGCAGAAGGTAGGACACAGGAGAATGAATACAAGAATTTGCAGGATGTAGGTGAGAGAGCAGCACAGCTATCCACTTCTTCACAACATAAATATAGAATTGTTCCTAGAATGTCATGAATTTTGAGAGTTATCACTACAGGGATGGTTAACAATAGAACAATATTGTATAGCTAAATGGACAAAAGCAGATATCTCAAGATGATATATAGGTGAAGTGGAGAGCGATGTATGCTTTTTTTTTTTTTTTTTTTTTTTTTTTGTGGAACAGGTGCCCATTTTTTTTTTTTGAGAGAGAATGTTGAAATGTTGGGGAATCTGCTTAGGAATGAAAAAGATCAGGTAGGTAGCTTAAGTTAAATAACAGGCATAGACATGCAGGACATACAAGACAGACAGGTATGATTATGGACACAAAAGGCTGGGCAACACCATGATTGGGGATAGTTAATGGGCATCAGAAGTGCATCCATTTCCATCCTGAGAACAGTGAGAATCTAGTCATCACCCACAGAACTGTCATTGCTGTCTCATGTGTCAGTTGCCTAAGTCAGTGCTGGATATGTCATGAGTTCGGCAATATGACACATGACCTCTTTGACCCTGTTGATTTTGTCACAGAGACTCCTCTCCATTATGTCCTCCATCAGTCCTGTCAGCTCATGTCAGGTGACAAAATCATGACCTCTGCTAGCATTGCGCCTGCAGGGTATCACTGCACCAGCAGCTGGGACAGAGCTACTGGATGGAGGTGGAGAAAATAGGGGCAGGAGTTATGTAGACAACACTGACAAGTTGTGACACAGATGTGCTGGGTGTCCATGCTGCCTGTAGTGGTGTAGCCATAATGACCTGTGGAGTTATGATGGGACAAACTGCAGTGGTCAGTCTAGTTCCCTGTGCTGATGGTCATTTTTTAGTTAGCAGCAATGTTTTACAAAATATAAATTAATTAATGAGTAGGGATGGGTGATGAGAAAGCAATATGTACTCCTTTGCGACATTTAGGTATGATGGGAAGACATTAATGTGTTATAAAATAAATCACAATGCTATGATATGACAAAAAAAATCATTTGACTACACCATAATAGATATAATTTTCCAAAGTTAATGATTCCATTTGCAATAATTGAATTGTTAATGCCATGCAGCATTGCAGTTAATGTTTTATAAATACTATCCTGTAAAAAAATCTAATGTCGGTTTCTGAGTATTGAACCCACACAAACTGGGACTGCTGTACTCACAGCCTAATACAATGACCAAGAGCTATTGAAGGAGCCATGCATGCTTGGAATAAAAGTTTAGGTATGCCTGCCCAAGCTGATATAGAGTGATGGACTGAAAATACTTTTCTGCATTGCATTCAGACCTGATGTATACTTACCCTGTGCTTTTTTGAAGTGAGTTAGTCTCTCCTGATGGGCCTCATATATTTCTGCTACCTATTATGCAGCCCTATAGTCGAGGCAAGAAAAAATCTGAAAGCATAATGATTGTCTTGGCTTGCTAATCAATGCTAAATCATAGACAGCTGATGGTGGTTATACTTAAACAACAAAAGGATGTTTGCAGTTTTAAATGAATCTTCCCAGAAGGTCCTGCTTGCACCTCTTCATATTACTGCTGGAGTGATGACATTGCTTGCCAATGTGTGGAATGCCAGTTTCACTGGAGACAACCTTGGCCAAGCTATTCCAAGCCTCAGTCTTATACTGAGAACCAGTATAATCCATCTGAAACAGCCTCTGACTCTAATGCTTGACAAGGAATGCTACAGAAATCCTGGACTCTTCAACACTACACCATTGTGATCTAAATATAATACTATCCCTTCCTTTGCCGCTATGTCTGCAGAAGTCAACTGAAAAAATATGTGTCTGAATTAGAGCCCAGTTCAGATCTTGTATATAACAGCATGTGCACAAAGGTGCACAGCCTTTCCAGCTGCATTTATACAACTGAAAGCACAGCAGTGGCATGACAAGAACATTGGCACTGAGTACATCCACATTCATGGCAGGTATGAAATATGGCAGTAAGATATGGCCATGTGTTATGCTGAAATTATTGACACTTTCCAATGTTAAACACTGAAAAGCTTTATGGTGGTTGTTATAATCATTGTTGGTTGGAGGACAAGTCATATGACTTGTGACAGACTGGGCTCTTCTGACTTACACATTAGTAAAATTGAGTAGTACCACATTGGAATCAAAATCAGGAGGCTAAAATGCTAAACTGTGCAATTAACTTTCAGTGCCAAAGGAGAATTCACTTTTTAGCATGGTAATTACAGACATAACAATTTAAGAATGAGTGGAGATTTACTTAAGAGATGCAGGTATTAGAGTGACTTTAAGTAGTAATGGGACTGCATTTTTGAGTAAAAGGCAATAGTTGTGGCTGTAAATGTACTACAGATATATATTTTTATTTATTTTATTTATTTATTGTTTTCTGTTTACTGGGGAAATCTGAATTGGCAGAAGCCTATGTTGTGCACATCATAAGTCATGCCATCATACTGAGATCTTAGAATTGTTTGACAGCACTGTAGTCAAACGTCATTACAACACTAATAGAGTATAATGCTGTCTTTTATATGTACCACACCAGACACATGTAGCAGCTGAAGAGACTACAGGGCTTACTCAGCAAGATAACCCAGGGCTTACAAACCATACCATGATGTATGTAGATAGATTAAAAGTCATGTAACTGTAACCTCCATTGTATAGGATGAGGTGACTTCTGCTAACCTCCAGACCAGTCTCTGACCCTGCCCTGGTGGAAGTACTGCATATCCAAAAATGTGATACAGCTGATGACATTGGCAGTGTCTGTTGAGGAGAATATAACAGTGTCCTACATGCTGATGTAAATGCTCTCTGTAATGTCAAGCAACAGCTCACACACACACACACACACACACACACACACACACACACACACACACACACACACACACACACACACACACATAAACACACACACACACACACACACACACACACACACACACACACACACACACACACACACACACGCACACACACACACACACACACACACACACACTTGACTGTACTGAAAATATAACACCTACCTATCTAATTACACAGACTATAAAACCCAGTACTTTATGCAAACACCACAGCTCAAGTCCAACCTGGAGTGTTTCAGACAACACTTTATAGCTGATGACATTGGCAGTGTCTGTTAAGGAGAATATAAACATCCCGCATGCTGGTGTAAAATGCTCTCTGTAATGTCAAGCAATAACTCACCCACACAGTTGACTGCAATAAGAATAGAACCGCTACCTATCTAATTACACAGACTGTATAACTCAGTACTTTACCAAAGTGCCACAGCTGAAGTCCAACCTAGAGTGTCTGAGACAACACTTTATAACTGATGAAATCGGCAGTGTCTACTGAGGAGAAAATAACATTGTCCCACATGCTGGTGTAAAATGCTTTCTGTAATGCCACACATGAGCTCACACAAACACACACACACCCAGTCAACTGCAGTGAGAATATAACCCCTAGCTATCTAAGTACACAGTACTTTACACAAGCGGCACAGCACTCGTCTGATTTATATAGGAGTGCAGGGCTTAGAATAGAAGATATCAGCAGACCATATGGTAGACAAGAGGTTGGGAGGTACGTATAAAATGGATGTGTAGGCACGTGCAATTATCAAAATGCTGGCAATCCCTGGAGTTGGAGAAAGAACTGTAGGATACACACTTCTGCTCTGCAAACACACACACACACACAGACACACGCACACACACACACACACACACACACACACACACACACACACACACACACACACACACACACACACACACACACAGACACACACACACACACACACACATACCAAATCAACTGCAGTGAGAACAGAACCCTTACCTAAGTACACCAACTACAGAACATAGTACTTTATGCAAGCCATGGCACAAGTCTGATTTATAAAGGAGTACAGGTGAACTTATAGTACATTTTTTTATTTACTATTTATTTAACATTTGTTTACCAGGAAAGTCTGACTGGGTCAGGAACCCACTTTTAGCAGAGGCCCGGGAAGAAAAGCTCCTAAATGATTCATGAAATTAATACAGTTTTACATGTACAACACAATAGGAAGTTTTAAGGCACATATTAAATAAACAATGAATACTGATTAAGTACAGAGAAATAATAACAAAGTACAGGCATACAATAATACAACAAATATTTGAAAGGCAATACAAAGTCAAATAATGCGGTAGTATAAAACTTTATTTCAGGTTGGATTAAGGTAGAGGTAAGGCAAGGGTTGAAAATATTAGAAGCAGGCATTTGCTTAGAAGAGTTGCTAAGAAGGATAGTAATAGTAAATGGTGCAGAGATGCATGAGTTCTCTTTGTTAGATGTGGTATGGGTTAGTGGAAGAGATTCTTGGTCTGGGAGTCTCAGATATAGAAGAGAAAGCCCTAGAGAGTGAATGGGATTCATCTGTTAGGAAAGGAGCAGGGACAGGTATGATTTCCAAGAAAATGCTTTTTTAGGGTGTGTTTGAAGTTGTTAAAACACTCAATGTTAGTAATGTCTGTTGGCAGAGAGTTCCTAAGCTTGGCGGTAGCATGAGAGTATAGTTACTGTCCAGCTTTTTTGTTTGGTGTGCAGATGGTTAGGAGTTGTTTGTTTTCCGAGTAGAGAAGTCTGGTAGGGATGTAGGGATTTAGGACTGATTTGAGGCCTGGGCAGCTATCATGTGTATATATCACTTTATATGTAGAAGACAATTGAACTATGTTTAGGTGGTGTGTGAGCTCGAGCCAGTTTAGTTCTTTCAAAGCTAGGCAGTGACTGGAACTGTAAAGGTAGCCCGTGGCAAATTTGGTGATTTTGTAGTAGCAGGACTGGAGCTTGTTTTTAAGAGAAGGGGGCTGTGTATAAGAGAGAGAGAAGCAAATAGGTGTTGGTGAGGGTTTTTCTGGTGGAGTTATCCAAGAAAGTTTTTTGCCTGTAAAGTGTTCCTAGTTTGCTGTGCATTTTTAAATGCTATTGCAGATGTGATGTTCGATAGTTAGTTTGTTGTCTATAGTAACACCTAGTAGCTTGGCAGTGGGAACTGTTTCAATTTCTGTGTTATCCAGATGAGATTGGCTTTGCTGTGAATAGCAAAAGTTTTGTCTTTTTCTGGATTTATGAGTATCTGAGCTTCTATCAGCCATGTTTCTATTGAGGTGAAGGTGGTTTGGATGAGTTTCTGGTGCTGTTGTAAGTTATGAGATGTGGAGATTATGGTAATGTCATCTGCATATTGAATAATGGAGCTAAGGGGAGATGAGGTGTGGAGGTTGTTGGTAAAAACACTGAAGAGTAAGGATCAAAGTATGGACCCTTTTGGTACCCCTGTTGTGCTGGTTTGATATTGGGATAGTTTATTTTGCCATTTAACACATTGGCAGTTGGGTAGGTAGTTTGTAAACCATTGGGGGGATGGTGGGGTGCAACCTATAATGGATAGCTGTTGCATAAGTTTGTTGTAGGCCACTGTGTCAAATGCCTTTGATAAGTCTAGTAATAAGACAGAGGTGATACTACCAGAGTCAATGGATCTGGACACATTATCCATGAAGGAGATTAGGGCAGTGTTGGTGCTGTGTGAATGGTGAAAACCATGTAGGAAAGGGGTAATAAGTTTTTTGAATCAGATAATGAAAACTTGCCTATGCATACATTTTTCCAGGAATCTGGAAAAAGGGGAACGGATGGAGATTGGTCAACAATTGGACAGTTCATTGGAGTTGCTCCCTTTATGTAAAGGGGTGGTGATATATTTTTTTTCCAGAGATTAAGGACATAGGACTCTGCTGTGGAGTGATTTGTAAGGATGCTGACCGGATATGTTATGGCCTCTGCAGCAAGTTTTAAATATTTAGAGGGGAGGTTGTCAGAAGAGAAGGAACATGGTTTTAGCTTTAGAAGTAGTTTTTGAATGAGAAAGGTAGGGGCAGGTTTAAGAGAAAAGGGATGGGAGATGTAGAACAAGTATGTAGTGGAGGTGAAGTACTTTTTTGATTTGTGCAGGATTGTTGAGATGAGGGTGGGGGGGAGTCAGAGATGGAGTTTGAAGTAGGAGTTTGAAGTAGCTGTGGCAGTAGAATTTAACAGTTTGCTTATGCTATCTAGGAAATGACAGATAAACAGGTTTGCTCTCTCTCTCAGGGAGTTTTGTTCATAGGTTCATAGGTTCATAGGTAGGTACTAGGCTATCCGCCCAAGGGCCTAAGTAAGCCTAGCCAACAAGGTTCCCTGGCTTATGCCACCCAAGAAAGTTAATTTCCTGTGCCCCTATCAAGCAGAGCCACATCAGTGATCCCCGGGGTGTAGTGTTGGGGTTTGTTTAGAGCTAGGGGTAAGCAGGTTTGAGTTGTTTTTCCAAAATTGTTTAGGGTTGTTTTTGTGGTATGCCAATTGGTTGGTATAGTGGGTTTTTTTTTGTCTGAGTTCACTAACTTTTTTGCTTTATTTTGTAACTGTTTATATTTGTTTAGGTTAGCATCAGATTTGTTATTGTGGCATTCCTTCCAGGATTTATCTCTATCTTGTAGATATTGTTTGTTATTATTTGTTAGATAGGGAACATAGTTAGTTTTTATTCTTTTGGTGTGCAGATGATGACATCAGCAGGCCATGTCAGTGAGAATAGGTTAGGAGGCCTGTATAAGCACATAGCTTTGTAGGGTCATATGAGGCTAATACCCTAATAGCCCTAGGGTGTTTAGAAGCCTACCTTTGTAAAACCACAAGCACCTTTATTGAGCATAGTTGGACGGTCATTTTTAGCAGAGTGAGTTTGTGAGCAGCAGAAACTGGCCCTGTCCATGAGGGGCATAGGTGCCAGCCCAGAGGTGACTTTACAATCACCCAACCAGTAGTCAAGGTTGTGCTTGGACAGGGTCATTGAGGATCACTGCTTCACATGCAGTGGGATCCTATTACAGAGTACTGTAAATCGTTGTGGGATTTATATGTCTCCCAGCATGTTCTGTTCATGTCACAGGTTAGATTGAGAACCCTGGGACCAATTAATTTTGCCCCATTTGAATTGCAGATGTTCATCATTTGCAGAATTCTTGGGTCTGAGACTGCTCTGCAAGCAGGTATATGTCACATCTCAGCAGCCTGCATGATGCTGAGTACAGTGATAGGCGTACCACTCTTTCCATGTATATCATGTTTGCAGGCCTGGGAATCTCCCAGGCACAACACTGTGTTTCTCCAATTGCTGCAGGTATCTGGTGACTGAGGTACAGACAGATGGGAGCATCGTTCTCCATTATCGGTCTAATAAGGGTAGAGTACAGCAGATGTATGACCTCTCTTATCTTGGCTACGATGTCCATATGTATGATGTGCACACTGCAGAGTTTGTGTATCACCACTATGGGCACATAGTGATGTAAGCGTAGATTGCTATCAACATGTGTTCCCAAGTCTCACAACACTGTGTTTGAGCTTAAGGGGGTGCTATGTGTATCATAATTAGCAGGGGTACTTCATTGACAAAGGGGACAATGAGTCATTGTGTCCTTTAATATTCAGTCTTTGAGTTTGGCAGCAATCCTTAGTCTGTGTCAGCCCCTTCTGTAATATGTTACCATCATTGGAGGACTCTATATGAGTGCATCCAGTTAGCAGACATCTCCAAACTGGGTAAACCACAGGCCATCTACTGTTGCCTGTGCTTCAGGAAAGTAGTTTTGAAACAGTTGAGAGACCAGCACAAATACTTATGGTATTCCACTGCTAAGTAGGCTAGTGGCGGAGGTGCTGCCCCCAACTTTGAGAGTGTGTGTTCTGTAATTGAGACAGTTGGCTATCCATCTAGTACTGTATGGCATAATTCCCAGATGGGAGACTTGAATGGGGGGATAGTGTCAAAGGCCCCGGATAACTCAACATAGGCAGCATGTCCTGTTATCCCTCATCCATGTCTTTGGTGTCAGTATCCAAGAAGTCCAACAAGGGTCAATAAGCAAGGTTTACCCTTGGAAAACCAAAATGGGTAGGTTCAAGTGTCTTGAAGGTCAGCTATGTCCCTGTGGATATAGTCCATGCTGATTCTTGCACTAGTCTTGCAGCAAAGGCATTTTAGGTGTATGGGTTAATAGTTGTAGCTCTGCATGTTGACAGAATGATGTGCATTGCATAGCACACATTTGATTTTACATTTTGTAGTGTGGTTGATACATGTGTGGAAAAAGTACTGGAACACCAGGGTTGCAGTGCTCGAGGGAGGGGTAACAACAGATGAATGTATTATAACTATATGACATATTGTTAGATAGGGACCTTAGTTTGTAATGTTTATACATGGACTTTCATGTCATAAAGAGGGAATGGACAGTAAACAGCAGTAATACAGCATTATATGTATATTTCCATAGTGTGGCCAGAAGTAGGTTTGTGCGATGGTTAGCAAAGTGCATACGCATGCGAGATACACATGTTTGTGCATAGCCAAGCAGTGCACAGATGAGAGCAGCATTGCTAAAGTCTGACAGTTAGTACTGAGTCTCTGAAATATACCTGCTACTTAACTGACTCTGTGGCAGCATGTGTTAATGCACTGATACATTCCTTTTTGGGGGGTCAGATGGTACTGGGTTCGAATATAACTGTATTTAATACTTTTAACTACTTTCACATTACAGCTGCTGCTTGTTGCTGTGCAATGCACATCATTGTGCAATAATACAGTAAAGAAATGAAATGGAGAAGATAGGACAGTGGTGAAATGGGGAGCAAGCAGGAGGAAAACAAAGGGAAAGCAGGCCAGGAATGTGTGGGAGGAAAGGAGGAAATAACCATAGCTATTCATTTCTTTAACATTGTAAAGTGAACATATGTTCAAAAGATTAACTGAATTTAGACTATTACCTCCAGAGAGAGGGATGAGTGACCATAATACAATCATGTTGTATAGTCAATTGGACCAAACCAAGTGTGTCAAGAAGACATGTGTGTGAAATGGGAAGATATGTATGGGACAATTGTTTTTTTTTTGTCGTTGTTTGTTTTTGTTTTTTTTGCTTTTTTGTTTTTTTTTTGAGAGAGAGAGAGAGAGAGAGAGAGAGAGGAATGTTGGGGAAGGGATGTAGGTATGTTTGGGTCAGGTAAGCTGGGTAGGTGAGGAAGCAATGGCAGACAGACAAGACGGGAGACAGGGATAGTGCTGGACACAAAAGGTTGGGGGACATCATGACTGGGGTCAGGGTGAGGACATCCAGAACCTATGACTGTCAAGCTGGGTGACAGTGAGAATCAAGTTCTCATCCATTAGACTGTCATCACTGTCACCTCACTACACTGATGGCTGGAGTACTTGAAGTATCCTTCTCCTCCTTCTACTACTCCTGCACAAAATGAGGGAAATAAGTCTCTCCAGCCCTCATAGGCTTGCAAAAACAGTGCAGTGCACAACCCTTAGCATCATCCCTGACATCTTAATGCGGGTGAGAAAATTACCACCTCTGCTACTGCTCCCATAGGGTACCAATGGGTTAGCCTCTGAGGCAGTACTACTTAAGGGTGCAGGTAGTGCAGGGGCAGCAGAGGTGGTACAGCCAGTTTGGCTCCCAGACTTGCTGGGCAATGGTGCTGGAGTCGGTGGAGGGGGGGGGGGGCAGATGGATCCTGTGGGGCAGGCCTAACCTGCTGTGCTGTGGAGCATTTAGTGATGTGGTACACATGGAATAAATGGACACATTTTGACAACACATAATAAGATAAAACAAAAAAATAACAAAATAATACAAACATAAAAAAAAGAGATAAGTGTTGGGGTGAGAGAGAAAAAAAAACAATAAGATTAGTACCTTCATATGTGACATAACAATGCATTAATACAGTTATTTGACTCTGTTATCTTAACCTTTACTTTTAAGACTACCACCCCCTGACAGATAACTTTTACTTTTAAGACTACCAGCTTCTCACAGATGCACACTATACTACAGTTTGCAGCAAGTATTCCTTGACATGTGCATATATTGTACATGGGTCTAGGACTATTCACTGAAAGCACATTTCACTGAAACACATTTGACTATGCACAATTCATTTAAAGCTCAATTCACTGAAAACACAATTCACTGAAACACATTTCACTGAAAGTTATATATGGCCTTTTCCCCACTGTAGTGCAACCCTGGAGTTAGTATATATAGTAAGAGGGAGGAGGTGTGGGGGCACCGCCCCCTCACATTGGGGGTTGTGGAGGGCATAGCCCCCCCTACCTGTTTTAAATATTTTTAACTATGTACATTGATACTTGTAATTCCAATAAATTACTCTTTTCTGAACATAATATATATTCAAACTATGTGGGGGGCAGTGGCCCCACCCGCCTTACTATGTATACTAACTCCAGGGTCGCACTACAGTGGGGAAAAGGCAATATATAACTTTCAGTGAAATGTGTTTCGGTGAATTGTGTTTTTAGTGAATTGAGCTTTCAATGATTTGTGCACAGTCATTTGACTTTCAGTGAAATGTGCTTTCAGTGAATAGTCCTAGACCATTTTACATATGCATGTTTCAATTATACAGATTACAGTTTACAGCAGAGCTTGTGTGCCACTGATAGAGAACTTTTACTGTAAACCTTTAAGTTAAACATAATTGAAGAATTAACAGTATTATATAGTCGGGAAGTGTGGTACTTGAACCCACAACCTCTGATTAAAGTCTAATATTGTACTCTTGGTTTGCGCTACAAACTAAGACATATATACTTGTTTTCACAGTTGAGATATGCATACTCAATTTGATACAATTCTATAAAGTACCAAAAAAGCCATATTTCACTGTTAGTGCTACAATAATACTACTCTAGTGCTGCATACATAGCACATGCTTTACTCATCCTCACCAATCTAACCCCATGTGTTCTTCCATTGATTCCCTGTCCATGTCAGCTGTGGAAAAACAGAACAGAATACCATTATGAATACCAGTCTTACCTATACACAGCTTTTAAGTTATACAAGTACTCACTGTAGTTGATTCTTACTCAGTTATGGAATGTTCACAATCCTAAATTCCTCAATCCAAGCATCAACGGTATCCCTCTTTGTACTCTGTAGGTCATCATAATGATGCCTACATTGATCACCAGTGTGCAGGATACCTGTTACATTGGATACAGCTTGGGCTAAATTATCTCAAGCTTTTGACTTATACTGGGAGCCAGAATAGTACCCCTGCAGAAGACTGGCACTGTGGTTCCTAACTAGGAGTCCAATAAAAATCTTCGACTCCTAGACACCCCATCTCTGTGCCCTAAACCTGACACCTTCTCCGTAAATACCTGCCATGTCTACCACAGATCAAAATCAATGGAGAGTGATGGTTTCCCACCAATTCCAGTTATCACATTTACTGGGAGTGCACACAATGTTTAAAAATGTTGTACTCCACTTACCATTGCGCAAACACTGTGCTTGGCAATGAGCACCCCTGAGCACCACATTTGAGTAAAGGTAAGCGGAGTGCATCAGTGCTAAGCAGTGAGCCATTACATAATTGCAGTTACAATTTCAAGGTTATTGGGTGTACAGGCAATCATGTATGTGTGTTAGGCAAATGTGAAAGCCTTGCCAGTTAAGATAGCAGAAGTATACATTATTATGTCAAGTGTTATAAATGAGAGTGACTATAATGGGAAGTGGAACAACAGTAAAAGTGCATGGAATGTGTTGTATTTGAACCCAGGACCATGTCTATGGCAGTCCTACACTTACACCTGTTACCACAAGAAGGCTGAACAAGTGTTTGTGTTGCAGTTCATTGCTATAAACTGCAATGTCACAACAGTATAACAAAGTTACACACCCTGTACTAGAATCCAGAACCATCTGTACTCCAGCTCTAATCTTAAATCTGCTGCCACAAGATTAGTTAGATGATATTCCCTATTTTACTAATCATTCTTAACGTCTCACTGTTAACCGCAGTGTAACATTGCTTACTGGGTTTGTGTGATGCCCAGCAGTATTAATTGAATGCATCTGGTTTCTATTTTTGGCTGTCTGTTTCCTGGGTGGATCAGTTGTCCAGTTTGCACACTGTTTTGCTTTGCACAAACCAAGCCAAACCTGACATTATTTTTTCTCAGTCTCCCATGCTTGCACTAAGTGGTGCTTCCCACAAACACTGGACAATATAAAAAAGAAAAAGAAAGAAAAAGGTGAGGTAGTTGAAATGAGGAAAAGCAACTACTGACATACACACTAGAAAATGTTAGTACACATAAAATATTACTGCATAGATTTGGATATGAACTCTCCCTCCAATGTACCTTCAGAACACAGGATGGATGCGTTATCCCTCTTTGCCACACAAACAGCTTTGCAGCAAAGAACTTAAACCAATATGCACACAATCAACTGCAACAGCATCTACAGTGATATCAAACCATACAAGTATCATTTTGATATTTATTAGTTTTGCATGTAGTGCAGCTAGTGATCACACAACCTGTCATGGTTATTGCTTGCAATTGTACTGCTCTATCATTCATTTATGTGCTTATTGACCATTCTTCATGTATCTCAGCAGTAATCTGAGACATGCAGTGTGTAAGCCATGATATATCATTGTCCTTAAAATGTGTGTAGGTATTAAGTGGAAATAATATCATATGCAGTTGCCAACACTTGAAGGGGGGGGGTTGGATGATAAGTAACATGACATATGATTTGTGTGCTGCTTACTTACATTTCCAACGTTACATCTAACACTTTGTAGATCTAATGTGACATACCCGGTGGGAGTAAGGCAGCCTGCAGTGCTGTTGTGTTTTCCTTCTCCCGACCACTAATCAGTCACAGTTGTAATCCATTAAAAACAAACACTGAGGGAGTGCCTCCACTATGTTTACATCTCCTACACAGATCCAATTTTTTTGTGATTCAGCAATTCTAATGAGTTCACTCCTCATTTGCATCTTCACCATGCTAACAGCCCTGAATCTGCACCATAGAAAGGCAACTGTGTAGCTAGGCCAACTGATGGTGAGGAGACTTGTTTATGTTGAGAAGAATGCACATAATGCTATTTCTTCAGGCTATATCTGTAAAGGGAAGTACTGAACTTCAGAAGGTATGCTTCCATTAGTTAGCTACATACTGCAAATGCTAGAATGTATTTAAGAAATATCTGAAGCATAGACTTTTAGACTTTTATCTACATACATTAGTTAGACATGTAGGATGGAATGGCATGTTTGCCAAGCCATTTCAGAATTATACGTGATTGCCAATGCATGGAAATGGAATACTGTGTGATAAATATGTACAAATGTTTCAGGTATGGTTCCTTTAGTTCATAGGTTCATAGGTTCATACTAAGCTAACTGCCCTTGCGAGCCATTTTAAGCCTAGCCAATTATCCCTTGTGAGACTCAAACCCTGCACCTTGTGTTTGTAAGGCAAACAACTTAACCATTAGGCCACCCTCAGAACATTTAGCATTTCAAAGAGGGTTAGTTAGAAAAATATGTAATGTTCCTGTTCATTTGAGAAGGCATAGGTAAGTCACTACTACGGCCTAAACAAGGATAGACTATTCTTTTGTGGGGGGATGCAAAGGTGAGTTACTGCTATGACATAAACAAGAATATGTTGCTGTGATAGTGTGATACAAGTATATGCCAATCAATCCTATTATTACACAGTGCACTCCAGTTTCAAGACTTACCTTGTAAATGCAGCAGACCATGCCACTCTGTCAGTGTAGACTCCTTTCCATGGCTATATTCCAAAAGTTTTGGAATATGCAGAACAAAACTAGATGGGTAATTTACAGCTTATTGAATAGCTCTATCATGTTGGATTGGTTGATTATTTTCAGCAGAAAATATAATTTCTAACATTATTAAAGCACAAACATTTGAACATATTCAAGGAGTTAAACAAATGCAAGGCTGGTGAGCTGGACATATATTGCTAGAGAACAAAGTTAAAAATCACAGTCAGCAGTGCATATTTATTGCAGCATCAAGGCAACATTAAAATATGCTAAAGGAGATAAAACAAAGCACCACACATTCACTGCTGAGTGCAAGTGGTGGATAGTTGGGGGCTAACTCTCCAAAGAGTTAAAGGGAAATTTTCTGAGCAGTTTAAATAAAAAGGTAGTTTTTAAGGAAGGTGCTACAAGATTCTAAAACAAAGAAAATGTATGAGGAGGGGACCCACAGTGGATGCTACTGCCACTGCATGGAGTTACATAACCTGAATAACACATCTTGGTATGTTACATACATACCTTACAAGACATGCTATCCTAAACACATACTTATGATATGTGATGAGTTACAATATATTTAAAAGTTTTATTCCATGTTTAATTGGTTAATATGGAAACGAATGTCAGTATATAAATGCCCAATTAATGTTTAAGTGTTGTCTGATGAAGTCCATTTGTTTTGGACGAAAACGCATGGGAGTATCAGTGTATGAAAAGCGTTAATGTCTACGTTCGTTTTGTGTTATTAAAGCTGTTGGACAGAAGTTTTGCGAGTTCTTTTTGGCTGATTGCACTCTTACATTGACTTTTTGGTATTTTTGTGTGCTATCCAGTGTTCTTTTTCATGAGTTACAATAACTATGAATAAACTACTGAACACATCATACCTATGTAAGTGCATTTTAAACTAAATACCATAATTGTTGTGTTTAGCATACTTTGCACACATTATATTAGGCTTATATAGCAAGCATTAATGATATGTTTGTTGTAATAAACATAGTTATGATAACCATTTGCATTTAGTGCTGCATTCCTGATCAAAATGTTGTGGCAAATGACAATCTGATCCTCATCTGTGAAATGGATTTGAACCCTGCATCACCTGTTCATTTTCTTGAAGCTCATTGCATGTAAAACTTGTTCCAAGGGGAAAATTAGCTGACAGGTGTATTTTCTTCACTGAATACTTCCCAGAATGCTTACAGCCATGCATTGTTGTGAGGCCTGTTTGCAGTACAGAAGGTGGCTCAAATTAAATTTTTCACTTTTTTCCTTTAGTTGTGATCCATATTTGCATGCTGCCAAGTGGCTTGCAAATACAAATGTCATTTAAAGAAAATCATAAAAAATGTGAAATCAATTGAAAGGCAAGCTGAAACAATCAAAGGGTATATCTAGCAATTATTAGAGCAAGAAGTGCATTACACTGACGCATTCACCCTTTTCACATGTCCTTGCCAGATCAAAATTTTATGATCCTGCATATTCCCCCAGATAACTTAGACAAATTAAAAAGGATCATAATCATGAATATTTGTTTATTAATGAAACTATGCATAGCTTCAAACTGGTTGAACCCGACCCAGGCATCTTGGGAAAATTTTAGAACATTAGCAATAAGACACATATTAGCACACAAATTGTTAATCAATGACCATAAGAAAAGCATAAATAATATTAAAATATGGGAGCAAATCTTTAATATTGTGTTGGCCTAGAGGTTCTTATCCACTGTTACTCAGGATATATATTTATAAGACAGATTCAATCTTAGATTAGATATAGGCTGTAATAATAATATAGACTGATGGCTTTTTCATGTTGTATTTCCTTCTTAAGAATTTGTGTTAATATACAATGTTTGTGTAACTTTTGGAAACAATCATGTACATATTGTATATATATAGTAGTGTGTAGTTATGCAGTTGAAAAATAATAAAAGACGGATTATTGAAAAAAAACTTTACTTTCTGTCACACATTATTAGGACTTTAGTCAGTGTCAAATAATTGGGAAAGGGGACAGACAGCTGTGATATTGTTAGTACTGTTGACACTAGTTGAGATTCCAATAACACAGTGCTTGGATCCAGAGAGCTTGATACTGCTACTTGTTTGCAAAACTTGTTTTTAGTTTCACAACTGACTTGGTGTAAAGGTATGTTGCTGTTTTTTTTTTTTGAAATACTATATTCCAGCCTTACTGATGGAGTACATTTTACAATGCACCCACTTTTTTGCGGTCTGCATTGTTTGTCCCTTGCTGTTGGCATAGATGTATATATCAGTTATTTGTTCACATTACAAATATTTGTAAAGAATGCAACATGACATTCTGGAAACTTTTCTCTGGGAATCTAAACAGTTATTTGTAGCAAGGTCACTTTGCAGCCCCAAAATATGTTAAGCCTGTGATATATACCTGCCTGGATATCCAACAAATGTTTTTGCCAATTTTACTTTAAAAGTATACATTGTTTTTGTTAACGCTGCACTATATTACAGAGTTATACAATTGTTGTCCTTCTTACATAATTTTAGACTTGCTTTTCTATATTTATTTTTTGGGGGGTCTGTATTAAATTGTGTATACTCATAAGGAGCTTTACGTTTTCACTTAGTTTGTGCGTGATTGGTGCATACATTCATATACACTTGCTTTAGTTAGCTATCAGTTGTCTTAATTTTTATTTAGTTTTTTTTATGTTTCACTCATTTAGGGCTATGGACCCAAAGACATTCACACCATATAAACTGCCACACAGTGATGCAGAGAATGAAGTTATCATCCAGGTGCAATGTCGACATGGCTTATTCCTTTTAGACAGAGGCAGAGGTGAAAAGTCCTCCTATGACCTTATCTGGAAGCAGGTGGTAAACTATGTAAATTGTGTAGGAGACCATGGCTGTACCTATCAGAAAATCTGAGTTAGGGCCAGTGACATGACTGAAACTGAAGAGTTTCTGTCCAGTGTCAGAGATCCAGACAGCTAAGCAGAGCATTCACACAACAGAATTGTTGATGTTGGTACTGACATGGAGGACAACCCAAGTGTGTCTACTGCAGAACTTCCAGGTATGCAATATACTTAAATAGATCTCACTCACTTCTATGGTGTCAGGCTTGCCATCGTGTATACCTTCCACCTTGTGCCAGTAATGATGACTGTGCCCTGCCCTTTGCACATTTATTTGGCTTATGGTTACATATATGAGTGGGCAGCAGAAATGCATAATGCACAGTACTTGGCAAAATCCATAGCTGTATATTGGAGATAACAGTGATAAGCTACTACTGATGTTACTGTGCATCTGAAATGTGTTTCAGCTTAAGGACATAGAAGCATTTGCACATGGGAGTAATCAGTTATGTAAGTTTTTATTTCATACAAGTTCAATAACTACCTTGGTAATACTGCAGCTACAACATGTGCCCTTGGTGGTTGTCTCTGTCTGATGGTAACAGAACATACAATTATATGGTTAAGTAAATGTTGTGAACATTTGTAGGCACCTGTCTTTAATATTTGTGTGTACTTATGACGTTAGGTTTTCACTTAGGTAGGAAGTGTACATTATCCTTTGTCTCTTAGCCAGAGCCATGGCATATTGTGCTTGCCTACTTCTGCCAGCACCATCCACGGTCGGTGGTTTACCCTTAGATTCCACGTCTTTGTCTGCTGGAGCTGCTGGCCCTGGAAACTGTGGCTCTGCATACTCTTGTCTTTGTTGAAGCTATTTCCTGAGAATGATATTGTGCGACATGGCACAGCAGTGCATATTTGGGCAAAGGTGGCTGGGTTGTGCTGCAGGCTACCTCCTGTGCCTACACACTGGAACCTCAATTTGAGCAAGCCAAATACACATTCTATAATATCATAGTTTGAGTGTAGGCTGTGTTGTACCCTTACTCAGTGGGGTTGTGTTGGTTTCTCATGGGTGTCATGAGCCACATTTAAAGTGCTTCCTTCATTAGATGCCCTTGTGAAACATCTCCCCTAGCAATATGTGCAGTTCACAGGTGTGCCATATGTGTGAGTTGTAACCTTATGTACAGCTTACAGGTGTGCCATATGTGTGAGTTGTAACACAGACATTGTAGATGATCCCTTGAGCATTCCAGACAACCTGACAGTTTATAGGTTGGTACCCTTATCCTTCCCTGTTAATGTATTTCTCTCCCAGGCGAGGCTATTATTTTTACATATGTGCAATCTATGGCCCCCAAAATTTCAGGGAAGTACACCATTGCATAAAATTCCTGCAGGGTTCTTGCTTTCTCCTATGGGGTACATGGAAAACACATATGTCCCCCTTGCATGTTGTAGTATTGCACTTATAAGCTAATGTAATGCTCTAGAAGCTGAGGCTCATGACATTCTTAATATATCCCCATGTGGGTCCCTAGGAAGTACTTTTAGCTAGTATACTGCCAAATAATGCTACACATATCTTTGTTTCCACTGGGATAGTTTCTCCAATATTTGCCCCAGGGCCTCAGGTCACAGCAGCAGAGGTTGCATGGTTCCTCTAGTGTTTTCATTCCTTTCTGGTATTTTTCTACAATTTTTTGTTATGCAGTCCATGATAAGTCAAATGGGGTCTAAACTCCTTTCTCCTTTAGAAGTAGCGCTTTCAGTTAAAGCCTGTTGGACATACAGGTTAATGATGGCAGCAGCAATCCATAACATGTTTTCCCAAGTGTAATCATGGCTGTATTCTAAAGAGTTTGGGATTTCAGGGTAAATGGCTACACTAAGTATACATGATTACTTTACATGTCCCTTAATAGCTCCACCATGTTGGATTGGTCAGTTAGCATGTAATTTGGCTCCTTATGCTTTCATTAGAATATTCTATTATTTAACCTCAGTTTGAGGCTCTACACTAAATGATTAAGCTTTTTAATGAATATGAAATAGTGAGCTATCACGTGCATCAGCTATTCAAGGTAATAAAATAAACAAAGTTAAGCACTTTCATCTCTGGTAGCAATAGACTTCATCAGAATCTAATCATAATGTACTCATTCCCTTTTATTAACATCACAGTCACATGATCCATGATGTCACATAACCTAAAATGCATAATAAATAAACCTAATTAATATATAGCTAGTAAAATTAAATGCAATCATTCTATTCATGTTACTAATAATACTTCAGTCTTAAAAGTCATTGTAAAATAAAGTATCAGTTATAATTTAGCTACCCTTAAATTTAATGCACAATTAAATGATATTTGATCTGTCATGTCTGAGAGCATTCTGAGAAGGAATTGCTATAGGGTCCCTATTGAAATCTCAAGACTGGTATTCTTGAGTCCTGAGAGATCAAAAAAGGACAGAAAATAAAGAAGAGGCAAATACTGGATATCCCTCTTTTCCTTTAAAGTTGTTATCTGCAGGGACAATCCTCACCTCCCTCACACCCTTGATGCGTGGGCAAGTATCCCTCATCCATGAGACTTATATATATATATATATATATATATATATATATATATATATATACATCTTGAAAAAAGGAGTCCTCTGAGAGATTCAGTTTCCACATTTCAGGACTCAGCAATATGGGACCAGAGATTTAAACAGGTTACCACTGCCACATATGTGGGAGACTGGAATGTAGTGACCAGTGTGTCATATGTTAGAGGAGGACCCAGATGTGGAGATGTTGAAGCTTATGAGTCATTGAACTCACCTTAATTTCTGCTATTATTTCCAATCATATTTTGTTTATATACCTCTTGAGTAGATGTCAATCAAAAGTCCATATAGAAGAATATGTATCTGAGCACATTTAATTCATGATGTAAGAATGAATTCATCTCAGACACTGGATAATCAAGTAAAGACAGTGAAGTGAGATGAAGCAACTAACACAGTGCTGGGCTGTAGTCTACATTGTATAATCCATGTGGTTAGGGAGGTTATATTTCTGTTCTTTAGCAACTTTAAAGATCACATCTAGAATTCTGTTTGTATTTCTGGAGGACCCTACTGGGAAATCGATATGAAACAAGTGGGAAAATTAAGAGGAAGGTCATAAGGATCATCAGGTGAATGTGAGGAAAGTGCAGATATATGGAACTGGAAAAGCTGTACTTATACCTACTGTACACTGAGAGAAGAATATGATATCTGTGCACAAAATGCTATAAACAATTGTAAAGAGGTAGGAAAGAATCAAAATGAGACAGTCAGTCATTTGGAGAGTAGTCATTCTAAATGATTTTTATGTAATTTTTATTCATGTGCCTGGCAGCCATCATGACTTCCCTCAGTTTGACATGGACCATTAATTTTCTTTCCATGAATTTCATCAGAGTTAGGGGGTCTCTTCAGAGTAGCCAATAATTCATGCAGCCATGAGGGTACTTTTTGCCTTGTATGGTCTTGTATGCCATCCTTGCAGTGCAGATGTTTTTTTATAATGGGTAACCTTACGAGGTGGGGAGAGAGAGCTGTATCATCCATGTCATTTAATGGGCCCATTATATATTTTTCCTATGACAGTGCACACTTTTGCACACCTGCATTGAAATCTAATGTCAGGAGGTGTGTTGCTAAGCTTAACACCTACCTGGAGGGTAAACATTAGCATCACTGCCTGCTCACTAAAGGATTGTGACAATGCACAGTCAACTTTGCCCAGTCCACCAACCTCAATTCCTTTGAATGCTTCAGCTGCATAAGCAGACTCTGATTACCTCTGCCATGATCAGAGAATTATCCTGCTATGGCTCCAGACTTGGTGTTATTGTTTTAAATTTGATCTGAAGAGAGGATCATGAACCTTTGGAGCAGGTGATCTGAGTAGGTGGTGGGTCTTAAAACTAATTATATTTAAACATGCATGCTATAACTGTTGAGGTTTCTGCATCTCTATATGGAGAAGGTATCAGCCATGTATTAGATACACCCACATGGGAAAATTAAATGTACAAAGTGTCTTAATATGATTTTACATTATGTTATGTAAAGCAATTTTAAGGTTAGTCTCATTAGGCAAATTTACTTGTCCATCTTTAGCTTTTGAAGGTCCTCTATGAACTATCTTCTCTGAAATGACACCAACCAATACACTTATCTCTTGTGCTGATATTTACTGTACATGATTAATCTTTTTTACCTGCATGACAGACCAGTATTAATGAGGTAGTCCTGTTTTTCATCAACTTTTTTCAGCCAACCCACATTTCATTTATAGAGATTCATTCTCCTTTCCTTTGCAGTTTTTCCTGTTTCATATTTCTGCTTCTTCTTTCGGCTTTTCCCAGTTAGGGGTCACCACAGCAGATCAGCTGTCTGCTCATGATTGGCAGTGGAGTTTTACGGTGTCAAATTGCCAGCCCAGCGCCCAACCTTCCACAGAAGGCACACACACACACTCACACCTAGGGACAATTTAGTGTGCCCAATCCACCTACAGCATGTCTTTGGGATGAAACCGGAGCACCCGGAGGGAGCCCATGCAACCACAGGGAGGATATGCAGACTCCACACAGAAGGCACCCCAGCCAAGGATCGAACCGGAGAACCACTTGCTGTGAGGCAACAACGCAAACCGCTGCACCACCACGGCCACTCACCCTGTTTCATATTTCTGCAAACGTTATATTTCTCAACTGAGTTAGATATTTTGCTACGTTTGGAGGTCTGCTTTTCTGATTGCATTTTCTCTTTCCTTCTTTCTTATACAGTATCTTCACTTGATTCCTTCTTACTGTGTGTCTTTGAGTTTACTAGTTTCTATACCACTCCTGATTTATTTATTTATTTATGTATTTATGTATGTATGTATGTATGTATGTATGTATGTATGTATTAATTTATTTATTTTTGTTTATTTGTTTATTTTTTTGTTTATGTGTGTGTTTGGCACTTCAGTTTTCTCCGTTAGCTTTCATTGGCATATTATTTTCACTGGAAATTATTATTTCTACAGTGGCATATTTTATGCACTTTAAAGTTTTTCCATGCTACTTGCATGACTGCATGCGAGTGCATTCCTGGGGTAAAGTGAATTTTGTGAAAGCCTACCACTCTGAAGTGAAATGCATTCAGTTCACCAGGCATTTGGATTGCTTTTCACTACTGAGACTGCAGTCTAAGTTGTGTGTGTTGGGGGGGGGGGTGCTCCACTCTTGAATGCAATGTCTTACAAATAAAAAAGCAAGGTCATAACTGCCACAGCTAGTGAAAGCTCTGGTGGTTGTAAAACATGAAACAATACTTATCAAAAAGAGTAGGGTAATTTTCTTGCTGTCTTCACCAAATTTCCCCTAGTTAGACAGAATGTCACTTCAGGTCTCCTCTGAAAACAGACCTCTGAGACTACACCATTCTACAAACTCTAAAATTAAATGAGAAGTGAACTAGAAATGCTGACTGTCTTAGCTGTGTTGTTCATTGCAGAAAGCATTATTCAATTATTGATTGTTCCCAAGATGCTTCGTATTTCCAGATTTACTGAACCATCACCTAATGAAGAGCAGATTTTGTGGACAGTTGCATAAACAGAAGAACTGAAACAGATCAAATGGATTGGGAATATTATAGGGTCATAGGATCCCAGCAAGTCACTAGGCTAATAGCCCTAGGGCCCTTACAAACCTAGCCAAATTTTACTCTTATTTCAATGATCAGCCCCTGTCCAAGAGGGACACGTGGAACCCCTGGGGTGAATTTATTGTTACCCATCCAAACGTCCAGATTGCATTTGAAGAGGGCCAGTGAGGTTTTCTGTTTGACATGAAGTGGGAGTCTGTTTCAAAGGTGTGGCAACCTCTGGGAGATAAATCTGTCCTTACAGCAGGTTCTATTATTGTCACATACCAGGTTAAGGTCTTTAGAATGAGTAAACCATATACCATTTGACTTGTGGATATGAACATTTCTAATAAAGCCGGGTCAGAGACTGGTTTACATGCAAGGCAGAGATAGCATCTGATAGTCTGTATGAAAAAGGATAAAGTGACAGTGATTTCAGAGATCGACGAAGGACAGATGCTGAAGAAATTGCACTTTCCTTTTGTGGAACCTTTGTGGTCTCTCCGATTGCTACAGGTGCTTGGAAAGATACATACCTGAAGGGGTGTTGAACTCAGTTATTGGCCTGATGAGAAAAGAGTACATGGAAGTTATAACTTCTTTTTGTTCTGGAGACAATGCTCTTACTTATGAGATGAGCAATATAGAATGCCTTTCTTACCAATGTGGACACATGGTGGTCAAAGGTAAGGTTGATGTCAGCCTATGTTCCCAGGTCTCTCACCACTGAGTGCATACTTAAGGTGTTGCTGTTGATTTGGTAATTGTTGTGACATCCCTGCACTGGCACAGTAATCAAGGAGCCTCAATCCTCACCACTAGCACCAGTGAGGGATGTACATATTGGGAGGATGACAAGTACACACACAGTAAAGTACAATTTCCTTTAAGTGCACACAGAGATCACAGTCAGTCCGGGGCTGGATTCTACCTCTTTCTCCAGATCTCCAGTAACACTCTCGACTGGCACAGCTATAGGGTTAGGATCTCAGCCAAGTTGCCAAGCTAAGACCTCCAGCACCCTTTCTGTCCAATCAGTGTTTCATGTCCCTGCCCAAGTAGCTGACACACACACACACACACACACACACACACACACACACACACACACACACACCTGGGAAAGGCTGTCACAGGTTCACCAGCTATGCTCCCTTCTGCTCAGACTATAAGGTAGTACCAGCTTCCACCAGCTACCCTTACTTTTCAGCTACTATAAGGCCCTTACCAAAGGGTGTCCAATCATACTGTGTAATGTTACTATTATCCAAATGGTAAGTGTGACCAAAACTTTCAATGCTATTTAGGAGTGGCCTATACAGTGTCACCAAATGTATATGCAAGTACACTAAGAACTTAAATATCTCTAAACAAACCAGCCACAAATAAAAGGTTTAAATATATTTAATAATAAATAATAAAAGAACAAGACAATACTCAAATAACAGAGTAACTACAGAGTTCACAATCACAGGGAATATTTTAAAACAACATTGCAGGACAGTCTCAAATAAATACAGAAAACATCTAAACTAGTATTTACTATATTTCTAGCTATATCTAAGATAAATGACTGTACCCTAGTTGATTACTATTAGCAAGGCAAATGCTGATGAGAGGATCTTTCCAGGTCCAAGACAAGATACAAAATGCACAGACTTTCTCTGAGAGAGAGAGTTCTTAAATTAATAATCAACATTACTGCTGGGTTAGATCAGATGACATTACTCTGTCACTGGACTTCAGTTCCCAGGCTAAACAGATACTAACATCTCTGTGATAAAACTACTTATCTCTCAGATGTGCAGCTGCTAGGAAGTCACGGAGCAGTACAAACAAATTACATTTTAAATCTAGCAATTATTTCTGTTTCAAAACAATAGAAGGTAACTTCTAGCTTTGGACATCCTGTCTCCTTACTGCATTAACTAACTTTTATAGCACATCATAAAACACTTTTAATTTCAACTTATTTTCATAAAATTTTGCAAGTTAACTCTGCATGTTCCAGCTTCAACTATTCAAACATATATTTGCACAGGTATATAGTTTATATGCATTTCTATTATTTTCCAGTAGGGTACACTGTGGTAACATTTTTGAAGCTCAGTACATAACATACAGTTCTGCACCAGTAGTTTAATATAGACATAACATATAGTTCTCTTACATTTGTAAGACAAGCATATGAATCAGATTAATATTCACAAATGACATATGATTATTTACAAAATTCTAGATAGCTGGGCTGTAGGTGTCACAGTTGACAGGAGCATTGTTCTTTATTTATTTTACATTTGCTTCCCGGGTAGTGTCCAACAGGACCATGGGCCCATTTTCAGCGGAGCGCCAGGGAGAAGGGTTTCAAAAATACATTACAAATAATCTACAGAGACAGGATGAAAAAACAAACCATTAGATTCATAATTAAGGATACACATTAGGCATTATAAAGTATGTTACATAATGATTTACAAAGACATGATGAAAAGACTGAGCATTACTTACATAGTTAAAGATACACCCTAATCAGTCCATATACTGCAGAAGACAAAGCAGTAAACAGTAATTAAAATTCAGGTATAACACTTAGACATTTTTTACCAGTTATGGGCAGAATAGAGGTCAGTAATTACATAGGTTCATAGGTTGATACTAGGCTATCAGCCCTAAGGCCTGTACAAGCCTAGCCATAACAATTGCCTGGCTATTTCTTCCCACAATATTTACTTCCCTGAACCCCTGTCTAGCAGGGCGACTGATGTGATCCTCAGGGTAAATTTCCTATCTCCCATCCAGTCATCAAGGTTCCTTTTGAAGAGGGCCAAGGATAGAGTTTATGCTAGTGATGTAGTGATGCAAGGTAGCCTATTGAGAGAAGAGGCAAATGTAGAGAGAAGTGAGATTAGCCTGGACATGTACAGGAATATACGCATTGTTTAGATAAATATTCTTTTAGTAGTTGTTTGAAATTGTGAGTATCAGGATTAGTTAGAATATGCTGTGGAAGAGAGTTCCAGGGTTTGGGCATTTTAAAGGCATATAAGGAGTCTTTGTGATAGTTGAGAAATGTAGTTACATTGAGCATTAATTTGTCAGATGATCTAAGGGACTTAAGAGTTTTGTATGGTTGTACAAGGTCAGAGAGAGCGGGGTGATTGTCAGGTTTGTGGATGACTCTATGAGTGATTATTAGCTGGCTGACAGATAGTAAGTTGGATAGTTTGATCCAGTTAAGATGGTGAAGAGTGAAGCAGTGATGTGATTTATGAGGTAAGTTTGAGGCGAATTTGCCTATTTTATTGTAGCAAGTTTCAAGGTTGTGTAAATCCGATTTACATAGGTTGGTAAAGATTTGGGAATGGTAAAGTAGGGTAGATAGGAAGTGGGATCTGGCTGTTGACATTCTGGCATAGTTAGTTAGTTAGGTAGAGTTTTGCTCTTTGGAGTGCACCAAGTTTTATATGGACGGTTTTGATTGTTAGTGCTATATGTTTATCAAATTTTAGGACAGTTGTCTATTGTGACACCTAGAGGTTTAGTTTTCTCAATTGGCTCAATTTTTGTTCCATTAGAGGAATAGATGACGAGAGGGGATGGGGTGTTTTTTGCACTAGCACAACTGAAGGACATAAGCTTAGTTGTGTTTGGGTTTAATTTGAGTTGATAGTCAGATAGGTAGTTTTCTATATCTTGGAGGGAATTTTGTGTTTTCTCTTGTAGTTCCTTAATGGAGGGGGCAGAGCAAATGAGAGAGGCATCATCAGCATATTGAACGATAGAAGTAAATTTAGTAGAGTTACTGAGGTTATTGGTAAATATAATAAAAAAAGAGGACAAGGATGGAGCCTTGGGGAACTCCAGGAGTGACTGGTAGATGGGGAAGAGTTTGTTCTTCCATTTAGTGGCTTGTTGATGGTAGAGATAGCTATGAAACCAGATTAAGAATGTGGTTCTGAGATTATAAGAGGCAAGCTTATTGAGGAGTATTTGATGTGACATAGTGTCAAAAGCTTTAGACATATCAAGGAAGGTTGCAGAGACAGGATAGTCATTATTTTTGAGGAGATTAACAGTGTTTGTGAAGCTTATAAGAGCAGTATTAGCACTATGTTGAGGTCAGAAACTGTGTTGAGTATTGAATAAAAAGTTTGTCTTAAGGAAGTTGTCAAGGATTTGTTGATGAATGCATTTTTCTAAGATTTTGGATAATGGAGAGAGAATGGCAATTGGTCTGTAATTATAAAGGTCAGTGGAAGGGCTACCTGTGTGGAGGGGTGTGAGATGGGATATTTTCCAGAGGAGAGGTACATACTGTTCAGAGATAGAGCGGTTGATTAGGATAGATATGGGGTAGGAAATGGCTGCAGTAGCAAGTGTCAGAAATTAATCGGGCAGTTGGTCTGCTGCATGAGAGCAGGGCTTTAATTTAAGTAGGCGCTTTCTTATGTAACTAGTTTAGATTGGCTTAAGAGTGATAGAGTTAGGGTTATGTTCAGAGGGGTTGGGTATAGATCGGGGAGAGTTTGCACTCTTATTTATCAAGGAAGTTATATTGTTAATAAATTGGGTATTAAATTGAGTAGCTGTACACTCAGTTTGCTGCTGGTTGATGGTGCCTGGGTAATATGTTTTCCTGGGTTTAGGAGGTGGTTAATGGCTTGCAAAATTTCTGAGGGTTGTTTTGGTGTTTTTGATGACATGTTTGGAAGTATTTTGTTTTGTCTTTTTTTATTTGTTTTTTGGCTTGATTTCTTAGTCATTGGTAGGAGGTTAGGTTGTCTTTGTTTCTATTGTTGTGGTAAAGAGTCCAGGCTCTATCAATTTGTTTGAGGAGCAGTTAAGTCTCTTTAGATGTCCATGGTAGTTGTTTGCATTTTGCGAGAATTTTTCTAATGGGACCTACGCTATTATGTATTTCAAGAAATGCCTTATTAAAATGCTGTACAGCAAAGTCTAACTGAAGGAAGTTTAATGGAGACCAGTCATATTGCTGGAGTAGTGTACTGAAAATAGAGGGGAAGAAGTTTTTTATTGCGGATTTGTTTATATGAGATGCTGTTAGTTGCATGTTAGTTGTATGATAATAATTTTTTTTGCACTCAGTTTCAGGCCACGCCTTTGGCACCAATCATTTTTTGTGTAAGACCCTCTTGTAGGATGTTGACATCATTTAGAGATTCAATGACCACTCCCAGTTTGCAGTCATCTGCAAACTTTGTGAGTCACAGACCTTTAGTTTTAGCTTGCACTTCAGAGAAATAGATTCCAAACAGTAGATGTCCAAGGACTGATCCCTGTGGAACACCACTGGTCACAGGTCTGCTGTTGGAGGTGGATTCTCCTGTTTTGACTATATGGGTTCTATCAGTGAGCCAATTAGCAACCCATCTAATGATATAAGGGTTTATACCTATCTGGGTGAGTTTGTCAATGATGCCTGAGTGGGGGATAATGTCAAATGCCTTAGTTAAGTCTAGGTAGGCTGTATGCTCAGATTTCTCCTCATCCAGGGCCTTGGTGATTGTCTTGAAGAAGTCCACCAGGTATAACAGGCATGATCTCCTGTTGACAAATCCAGACTGAGTAGAGTCAAGTGTTTGGAGAGTACCTATATATTTTTGATAAGGTCCATGATGTTTCACTCCATGGCCTTGCAGGTAAGGCTAATCAGGCTAATAGGTCTATAGTTCCTGGAGTCAGTGGAAGACCACCTTTGGGCAAAGGAATAATGGTGGCCCTTTTCCATTCAGCTGGGATGAAGCTGGTGCTTAGACCATGATTGGAAAGAGTACCCAATGGTGTTGCTAATTTTTATTGGAGCCCATGTAGGACACAGCTTGAGATGTTATCAGGTCCCATAGATGCTGTGCGTTTGGCCTTAGAGAGGGCATTTATGACCTGTTTTTTAGAGATACAAGGTAGGGGACAGGTGGTAGGGATGTAGTGGGGGTATGCGTGGCAGAGACAGGGAAGTGAAGTTTTCACAGAACCTGTCAGCCAACAGGTTAGCTATGTCCACAGGCTCAGTATATGTGGTATCATTAACTACCAGTCCAGCACAAATCTGGGTCTTTCATTTTAGGTTATGGAAATAACTAAAGCTGCCTTACAGTTGTCCTTAGTTGAGGAAGCTAATTTTGTTTTCGGAGTTTGCTTTGGAAGACTTCACAAGAAGTCTTATTTGCTTGTTTAACCTGAGGAGGGAGCGTTTCCAGTTTAGGGCTTGCTCCCTCCTACTTGTAGACAGCAATTTCTTCCTCTTATTTTAAAGCCTGTTAATGGCAGCTGTCCACCAGGCAGGTGTGCTCTTTCTTGAGGAACTTGTTTTTGCCTAACAGTTTCGGCCGAGTCACTGCAGTTATACAGGTGTTGGTATAAAGCATTGGTGTAGAACTCAGCATAGTTGCCAATTCCTTCTGAGCGGGAAGGTACAGTGAAGCTGTTTATATCATACTGTAAGAGGTTATAATCTGCTTTGGAGATTTTTTTAGTTTAGTTGCTGCTTGGGGGGGGGGGGGGCAGGTGTGATAGTTACTTCAAATGAGACTAATTTGTGGTCAGAACTCACCAGGGAAGAACTCACATTGGGGGTGCTACACTGGTTCCCCATATTGATAAGCACCAGATCCAGGATGTTGGTACCCCTTTTGGGGGTGTCAACTGGCTGGTCCAGGGCACTGGAGTTAATGAAGTCAAGGAACCTTTGGGCAAGCTTACATGTAATATCACCATGCAAATTGTTGTGATATAGGAAACATGGTACTTTCTGAAACTACAAAACAAAAGTCATACTGCAAACTACTTCAGTTAGTTGAAGCTTATCTTATAATGCCTGACTCAATATATACACTTCTCTACCACTCTACTGTCTTTTCAGAACATCAGGTTGTGACCAGCACTTAAAGCAAACTAAACCTTGTTATGCAAGGAAAGCTGTCCTCCTTTTTGCATGATGTGCAATGTCATTTTATGGATGTACTATTGTGTATTTGCCACACAGAAGATTTGGTGTAATTTAGCTGATAAAAACACCACCATGTTGTTGTAGCTTTCAGGTGTGAGGAAGGCATGACACCCTGGTCACACATTTTAAAGTAATGTGTGTCCATCCACAAAGCACTTGGTCCATATGAGAGCAAATTGTTGTTTATATGGACAGTGTGTCCGATGCTGGTCTCCCATTTGGAATGCTAAATATTTTGTACTGGGAAGAAGCACATAGAACTATTCCCATCTAGAGGTACTAATGTGAGACAGGTAGAATCCTTCTCATTTATTGACAAACAAAAGTAAAGAATCAAAGTTAGGAAATAAAACCTTTGGAATCATACTCCATGGTAGGGATTATAGTGAGGCAATTCTGTAGTGAGAATATATGAAGAGTCTTGCAGTCTGGGCATACAAAGGAAAAGGTTACATGTGGAGTGACTGTTTCTGGGAGTAAGTTATAAGATGGTAATGAACCCCTGTCTGATGTTATTAGGAATGGTGTAGGCAAAGGTCAGAGGTGGGTTCATGGACAGGCAAGTGTTCTTGATAGGATCTATATCATGTGAGAGCTCCTCTCTTGATCACATGTAACTCTGGACAGAAAGCATGTGAGCAGACATTTTTTTTCTCTGAGACTAGTTGCTTCGTAATTATAATGCTTACCTTGTTTATTTTTTTTCTTTATAAAGGTTAATGGGCTTGTGAAATGCCTGTAATTACTTCAATTATAGATATGAGTTGCCATGTTAACACTATACTGCATAAAGTATGTACGGACAGTGGGTGATGTTAACATGGAGTAGTAACAAATAGCTTTGTAGTAGAAAGTTGAACTTTGCCAACTTGAAGTAAACCCAAAAATAGTAATGGAAGAAAAAGTTGGGCATGTTCTTACTTTCAATTTTGTTTGGGCTTAGAAATACATTGACATTTTGCAGGATGAATATTTTAATCTACTTAAAATCTTTGAAGTTTTACTTGTAAGAAATAAAACTTACTGGGTTTGAAAACAGATGGAGTTTTCATTCTGTTCATGAAAAATGAGAATGTCTCATGAACTACTTCTAGCAGAAATAAAAAATAAAATAAAAATTACATGACAGAACAGACATTAAAAATCATGTCCTGCTGTAATTTGGCATGTGGAACTTGTATATTTGTCTTTCAAATCACCAAATAATTGCTGGTATATGTAGAACAGCATGACCCTGAACAGGAAAGGTCATTCAAGAAGACATTTTACCTGACATGCAGATTGCAAGACATGCATGGCACAGTCACCTTCAGCAGTACTAGCAGTCATTAAAACACAAAAAATAGTATTTTCTTTCATGAATGCCAGCGTATTTCAATGTTCAAATGTGTCTTAGTTCTACTGTCTTCCCTCCATGTATCAAAGGTTTGACCCAATCAGCAGCAAACTCTACACATGTGTGTCACCATGTGGTTTAACGTTGAGTTAAATGTTTGTTTTCTTCTTGGAAAAAAAAGTCTATGAATTTATTCAGCTGTTCTGCACAACATAAGATAATAAAATGAGCAGCAGTGTTTAAAAGAAAATATAAAAGCCAACTGTATCTCTATTTTTTCTTATTTTTAATATTCAGTAAATAATGTCAGATAGTAATGGACTTGAATTCAGTTATGACCATTTAATACAAAATAGTTTGAAATATCTTTGAATAATGTTCATATTATTTATATCATTATTCATTTGCCTACAACAAGTATTTTTTAAACTGGCAGCCAGGAATATCCAGTATTTTTTTACAGAATTTGGACATGTGTAGAGAAAGATGTTTGTTTAGACTACTGTGATGGATGAAATACCAAGCATGAATAGATGAACCCACGGATTCACGAATCCTCTGTGTAAGACTTAATAAGTCTTACTCGGAGGCTGCAGTTGAACGGTATGACATCAGCGTGCCATGAATTTGGATGAGGGCACGCTGACTCAACCATAAGTCTTACACGGACCATGTAGGAAAGCAGGGGGCATGTCCGACTGCCGAGCAGTCTAAATGTCCATGCCCCTGCAAGGGTTGGAAAAGTAAAATGAAAACACACAAGAGCGAGTCCGGTCAAATGTTCTTGCATGCAACACCACACTCCCTGACATTGTAAACCCCCATCAAAGTTATAAAAAGTAAAACATGAATTTTATTTTTTTTTAATTCCCAAAATAGCTGCCCCTATTTGCGCGTGTGTGCGTGGGTGTGCCCATTGTTTAGCTGTAGTTAGCAATTCCGACATGGAAGAGCATAAGAAAGAATGTTTATGCAAATCATACCAAATAGCAATAGCATAATGGTAGAGCAGTCGCACGAAGAAAAGGCATTCATGGTTTGAGTCCCGCCTCTTCCCCTTCTTATTTATGTTTTAAATCAGTATATGAAATAATACCTGACATATATGATTAAAATATTAGTAAAAAGCAGTGAAATGGCCAATGTATCAGTGAACAAAATATATATTTTTAAAGGATCCTGATATATAATTGCCCGCAGTTAAGCAGCACTTTACCCAGCACAATGGAGTTGCCCAAAGTTTAAGAGCGCTTTACCCAGTGCAATAGAGGTGCCCATAGTGAAATGGTGCTTTAACCAGCACAATGTGTTTGTGCGGACATGCGCGCCACACCTACCATGGTACCATAGGGTACCGTGGAGCAACGTAGAGCAAAGTTGCTTAAACACAGCCACACCCCCTAGCCTGTCTGGACAGTATTAAAATAAAATGAATGACAAGGTTCGAACCCAGTACTCTGCGCATCATAATCAAAGTACCAAACAACTAAGCCATGACAGCTTAAGAGAAACAACCACTGTTAACATACATATACTTAGAAATGGTAGATTAACCATTACTAAGCAGGTCTGCAGTCAGCCGAGAATTTTCAAAAATGGCCAATCTCAAAAAAGTGCGGGAAATGCGGCATATTTAAGCCCCATAGGCGGGAATACTCACCATAACTGATTGTAGCTCACATCTGCAGTTAGAATGACTGGTGCTGGAGAGGGTACATGCTTCTGAGTGCAACACTGGGGTATTGAGGAGTCGAAATACATGGTTTGGCTCCTTGTCCACCGTCACGAGTCAAGACTTCTGCAGGGCCAGTTCCAAGGGATGGAGTACAAGGCAGAGGCTTGGAACCGGTTAGCTCATGACCTCACCAGTGTCACAGGCGTTCCTCGGACAGATGAGCAGGTCCGTCACCTCCATGCAGACCTGAAGAGATGGAAGCAGGACCACCTGAACCAAAGGATACAGGAGGCCCGTGGGATGCAAGATGCCCCACAACTGAGTAGGTAGCCATGGAATGCAGTGTGTAAGAATTGATAATTGATTCTGTATAATGGATAGGTATGTCTCAATATCCCTTCATTTACTTTACAGCTGTAGGTGACCGTGCTGTGAGTCAGCAAGCCTATGCAGATAGGCTGCTAAGGATGCACCACCAGGCAGGTTAGTGATTATTCTGCATGTATTGTTATATAAAATAGGGGAGAGAGCATGAAATAAAGTGTTGTAGTCCAATAATACAGCCATAAAATGGCCTGAATAAGTCCTATGCATGTACTGTCAGATAAAAAAGTCAGAGAGCTAAAAAAAAGAGTGTAGTAACCCATTAAGAAATGTAAAATATGTCCAGAATAATATATCTGCAGGTACTGTCATATAAAATAAGTGAGTGAGCCTGAAAAAGAGTGTTCTAACCTATTAATAAAGGTATAATATGTCTTGAATATGTCTTCCATATGCACTGTTATAACAAATAAAGGAGTGAGCCTGTGGAAAAGTATGTAATGTCATTAATAAAGGTCTAAAACCCGGAGTGTGTCTGTGTCACTCAGTTTGAAATGCTGTTGTACTCTTGCATTATACAAATAGTACTGTTTTAAAAAGTGCTGGCAACCCAGAGTTGTGTAGTCCCATCTAAAGTGGGTGATGGAAGTGCTAGTAGCTGTAAAGCATATATACAGTCCTCAACAGTCAGTTACTGGCTGGCATGCATAAGTAAATCTGGCACATGAGTAGCATGTTAATTTGTTCCCCAGAAATGTGAGTGTGCTTCAAGAAATACAGGGTTCTGTACAAAGTGAAGTGAAAATGTCATGTGAAAACATCCAGATATGTAGATAAAGAAATATAAATGCAATCAAGAAATATGTAGCAGTAACATCTGCATCTTGGACAGTTAGTATGTCAGATATAGGTGAAGTATATATTGAACTAGCCAAACCCATTACACAACCTAACGCATGGTGGCAAATGTAATAATACATGTAGGGGATATACATTTGCAGTCACTAAGAATGTAGTGTAGACTAAAAGTAATTATAAGATGTTAATTGGTGTTTTTTTCTACACCCTACTGTATGTGCATAAACCATGCAATTCCACACCTCAATGGGTATGTGTAATCTTAAATATTTGTTGGGACATATGTCCTATTGTTCTATAAATATTTGCATTCATGTTGATGCATGTGCCCTGTTCAAACACCACAATCATGGTGGCCTGTTGCTACCAAACATCCCTGCATGCTGTTGGAATTTCAACTGTCATTCAATATATGCATGTGTTATGCTTGCTGTTCAACTGTTGGAACCTTGGTGTGTTGGGTTAATGGGAATATTACTGCATGCTGTTACAACTAATCTGGAATGCTGTTGTTTATGCTGTAATTAAACACACCTAATTACAGAACGTATGGGAAGGCCAGTCCCAGCGGACCCACCTGTCCCTCCTCAGCTGGCGAGTGCACCTGGCACCAGCAGGTCCGGTGCCCAGCCTGGGATCCCCTCCTCCATTGGTCCTGTGCCACCTTCAGGTGGAAGTGCTGCAGGGGATGGGGCTCGTCCCCCCCGAGAAAGCGTGGGTGGAGAAGGGCCACCTGTCACCCTTCGAAGGGTCCGGGCTGTGGTGCCTAGGGAGATTCAGCGTTCAGTCACTGATCCCCTATGCCAGCTCGAGGCGAGAGTGACGTGTCTTACAGGTGAGCCTGCCCATCCTTCACAGCCGCCAGCACAGCCACCCTTGGGGCTGTGAAGGTGCAGTAGTGACTGCCCATGGGTGGGGATCTCAGTTCCACTGTTACCATCTGTGGGCTCATGGGCTTGTGATTTCCAAACATCCGTCCCCGTCATTTGTGTTCACCCACCCCATGTGTCATACACCACCCCTGTATGTGTCTTGTCTGTCTTGTCTGTTTACCTCCCCAACCTACCTCCCCAAACATACCTACTTCCTCCACCTCACTTTCCACTCTCACCTGAAAAAAAAAAAAGGGCAATCTGTACCCACAAAAAAATTATGCCCCGTACATAGATGCCCATTTAGCACACATGTCCACTGGACATGTAAACTGGTAATTATAATTGGCAGTACCACATACTTTGTTGTCCTCACCCCTCTCCCAGGGGTGGAAGGTTTCAAATTTCACTCCGAATTTATTACATATGCACAGCTGTTGCTGGTAAAGAAATGGGCAGCTATGGACCTTCCCTACACCCATCCTGCACATCCCTAGCTTGTTTACCTACTGTCTGTCCCTCTTTGTGCCCTCTTTTTCACCACTTTCCTATCTCCCCATTTTCTTTTCTTTAAAAGAAATTAGCGAGGGGTTAGCGGGAGTAAGCACTTTTAAGCAGTAGTAAGCAGGTTTAAGTGAGTGTGCGCATGTGTGCGCTTAGCTAGGCATCGCTAAGCATCGCGCAAACCTGGGCAAACCTGCTTACAACTGCTTAAAAGTGCCTTAGTCACTCTATGTCAGGGCCCTTGTTCTGCTCAGCAGCAAAAGAAAAAACATCTGCCAGTCTCGAACCCCAGATGATTGACACAATAGACTGCATGAATTACCACTTAGCCACAGCAGATGTTCAAATAACTTGGTGCTGAAATAAATATATCATGCATTACAATGAGGGAATGTAAATGGCAAATAGGAATGGCATAGCACAAATCCTTTTCTGTGGGTTTTTATCAGCAGTTGTTGTGGAATTGCATGACATGACTGTGAAAAGAGAACCAGCCATCCTAGCAGGGAATTATGTTGCAGTAGCACCTTACAAACACCACACAGTATCAGACCAGGATAAACACTGGCAAAGTTGAATAGGGCAGAGGCTAGACTTCCCAACTGTGACTGCTTTACAGGGATGTCCCTGATCTGTAAACAAATGTTAGCTGTGCCCCACTGAATCACTCTGAAAAGTACTAACTTTAGGCAGAGAATTGTGGAATCACACGTAATGAATAATGTCAATAGGTGAGAGTAGACACTGCTTGCATGTCAGAAAAGGTGTAGTTATACATATGCTCTGATTCCCAAGAAAGTCTCAACTGCAATATGTCTGTAATATATTGCAGATGTATCTCACTTATATGTACCTTTCACTGAGGCCGTTCAAATATATACCTGAGTATCTGAGGCCTGACAGATGCAGAAACACACAGGCATATCAGCATTACTGCTGTTACACACTCTGCAAATAGCTTTGGAAGGAGTTCCACTAGCATGCTCTTATGTAGGAGTACAACAGAGAAATATCACAGGATGTAGCCATGTACTGCTAGCAACCAACTGTGACAATGCCAATGTGCCAGTGCTGAAAAGACTGGTGTGGTGCACAGACAAAGTATAATAGGCTAACCTCTAGCTACCATCTGGATATGTCCACAGGGGGAAGGTACGCAGACAGACTACTTGCCTTCATAGACTAACAGGTACACAGCAACCCTGTATGTTCAGCAAGATAAACCTCACATGATAATAAAAAATGCTCTTTGCAGTTCCGCACCCCTACCCAAAGGTACAACACACCTGTGTATTCAGGCAAAAACAAGGGTGTAGGTAGGCATACTCAGTACTGAAATATGTCCAGTTGTGTTGAGCAGCCTGTGTTAATGTCAATACAAACAAACCACAAACTGTTCAGACGTGAGTAATGTAATAATTACAGTATAGCAGTTCACAAACACTGCATGTGCCACAGGAATACAGTGTAATAGCCACATCTGTATGGCAGTTAATTGTCTAATTCAGAAAGAAAGTACATACTCCCATGTATCCTGTGTTAGCATTTTGAGGGGTGAGTACATGTCTACACTGAGAAGTGTGTACTGGAAGCAGCAACATTCAGGTTTGAGTACAACATGCATATCACTGGCTACAACCCTAGCTTCAGATAAGAGACGTATACCAACCTTCTGACTGACACAACGGTGTCCAGAGCAAACAAGCATGGGCCCCACCTTGGAAAGCTGAAAGGGCTATGCCTACCTAACCTAGCATTTTATAGCAGTGGGCTGCAATCACAGTGAGTACTGCAATCACCACACAGCAGACTGCATGCAATTACTGAATGGTGGGCAGCAATTGGTGCAGAGGCTGTCACATTCACATGTGCAGATACCTAGAAAAGCAGGCTGTACCTGCTGTCCACACATGCATTAATATCATTGCAGGTACAGGGAGATAGAGAGCAAGCGTGCGAGAGAGAGAGAGAGAGAGAGAGAGAGACAGAGACACAGACAGAGACACAAACAACAGAGACAGAAACAGAGACAGAAACAGAAACAGAAGGGGAAACCCCCCCCCAAAAAAAAAACAACAAAACTGTAACAACAGACGGAGCAGTGAAATACAAAGGTAAGGTATGTAACTTATATGTATGTACTTGCATGTAGTAGATGTTCCTGAAGAGTACTCTACACACTTAAAATCATCCATGTGTGGCAGCAGTACGTATCTATCTGTATCTACACATGTGCATAGGGCAAGGGACATACTGAAACTGTTAGTGAAGGGTGGACAGATATCTGTCATTGAAGGTTGTTATGTGCATATAGCTATGTAGGCCATAGTGTGTGGCATAGAAAACAGCATGCAGTGCTGATATATGTCATGTGATGGTTAAACGCTGTGGGACTGATTTGTCAGATCTGCTGTGTTACAGCCAGTGAGGCCTGCTAAAGCTACATGTGCTGAGGACACCAAAATGCATTCTGCACAACACTGTGCAATATAATCACATAACTGTACATCCCACAACTGTCGCATAAGTGATATCCCCACCATGAAAGGTGGACTGTACATGTGCCTATATGTATATATGTGTACAGCAATGGATGTGTACATGTATGTGTATATATATATATATATATATATTTATATATATATATATATATATATATATATATATATATATATATATATATATATATATACACACACACATATAGTGAGAGGGAGAGACATGGGGTCATATGTACTGATGTACTGCAACAGGTGTGTGGTGACCAAGGCATGGACTGTAGACAAGTGTCAATACTGCAGTGCCATTCCACCTTTCCAAAATTACCCATTAACTACCACATAGGTAGAGATCTACCTACCACTGAAGGTGTGATAAGGGAACATGGGACACAGGTGAACAGTAGCCTCCTCTTTGATAAAGACAGTGCCACACTAGACCTGTAATCTGTCTGTGTGTTATAGGTTCATAGGTAGGTACTAGGCTATCGGCCCAAGGGCCTATGCAAGCCTAGCCAACAAGGTTCCCTGACTTATGCCACCCAATAAAGTTATTTTCCTGTGCCACTGATGAGCAGAGACTCTGAAGTGATCCCTGGGGTGTATTTCCTATTTCCCATCCACTCATCAAGATTTTTCTTGAAGAGTGCTAATGAAGAACTTTGCTTGAGATAGATGGGTAGCGTGTTCCAGAGTATGGGGAGTCTCTGGGATAGGAATCTATCCCTCCAGCAGGTCCTGTTTACTGTGGTGACAAGGTTTAGGTCCCTAGAGCATGTAGCTCAGAGGGATTTGGATTTCTTTAGGTGTAGCATGTCCAGCAGCTCTGGGTTTGACATAGCTTTATATGTTAGGCAGAGATCACCTCTGAGTAGGCGATATGCTACGGAGTAAAGCTGGAGTTTTTTGAGGCAGTCAGTGTAGGGCATTTGTTTGAGTCCAGTAATCCTCTTTGTGAGGTACTTCTGTGGCCTTTCCAGCTGCTGCAGATGTCTTGTGAGGTACAGTCCAAAAGGGGAATTGTACTCTATAATGGGTCTAATGAGTGATGAGTAGAGGGTAACAATGACCTCTTATTTCCTGGACGAGAACCCTTTTATGATGAGGTGTGCCATGTAGAAGGACTTCCTGACTAATGTGGTGATGTGACTATCAAAGGAGAGACTACTGTCCACCTGGGTTCCAAGGTTTCCTATCATGCATTCGGTGTTAAGTAGATTGCTGCCTATGTGGTAGTTCATGGGTACAGAGTTTTTACCAAAGGGGACGACACTGCACTTTTTTGCATTGAGCTTGAGGCCATGGCTCTGACACCAGGCATCTGTCTCAGAGAGGCCCTTCTGTAGGATGTTCACATCATTTGGGGACTTGACTATGGCTCCTAGTTTGCAGACATCTGCAAACTTCATTAGCCAGAGGCCTTCTGTGTTAGCCTGTACTTCAGAAAAGTAGATACCAAACAGGAGCGGTCCCAGGACGGAACCCTGTGGTACTCCACTTGTCACTGGTTTGAGGTCACATTTGGAGTCTGCAACTTTTACAGTGTGGGTTCTGTCAGTGAGCCAGTTGGCAACCCATATTGTGATGTAAGGATTTATGCCTGGTTTATTGAGTTTAGCTATAACTCCAGAATGGGAGATGGTGTCGAAAGCCTTGGCGAGGTCAAGATAGGCTGTGTGAACCACTTTGCCCTCATCTATGGCTTTGGTGACTGCCTCAAAGAAGTCGATCAGGTTCAGGAGGCATGATCTACCTTTCACAAACCCGAACTGGGTGGGATCCAGAGTTTAGAGGTTACCAATGTCTTTGTTTATGAGTTCCATGATGACACATTCCATGGCTTTGCAGATCAGGCTCATCAGGCTAATAGGTCTATATAGTTCCCGGGATCAGTGGTGGCTCCCCCTTTGTGGAGTGGGATAACTGCTGCTGTGTGCCATTCAGTGGGCACAAAGCCTGATGTGAGGCTATTATTGAACATGGTGCTTAAGTGCGAAGCCAGTTCATTCTGAAGTTATGTGTCATGACAACAGGTGTGTCATCTAGGGAAATATATGTAAGTGTTCCCCTCTACTCATCACAATGCCCTGTGTGGTATGTACCTCACATGACAACTACAGCAGGTGGAAAGGCCACAGACATACCTCACAAAGGGTAATACTGGCCACAAACAGATGCCTTATGCAGACTGACTCACTAAACCACATCTAGACTGTATTGCGTACCGGCCACACAGAGGTGACCTCTGCCGGACATACAGAGGTATGTCAGACCCATAGCTGGGTGATAACCACCATGGCAACATATCCCAATCCCTCTGGGATACACACTCTAGGGCCTTAAACCTCGTCAGCTCACTAAACAGCACATGGTGGAGGGATAGGTTCCTATCTCAGAGATATGCCATATACTGGAATAGACCACATAGCAATAGCAAACAAGGCTCCTCATTAGCAGATGTCATAATACCCCTGATGATTGTTTGGGAGATTGGTAATACACCCCAGGATTCCCCTCTGTGGTTCTGGTTGACAGGGGCAAGTGAAATCAAAGTACATGTGTGTCAAAGGCCAGGGTAGCATATGGCTAGGCTGCAGTAGGCCATACGGCCAATAGCATATTACCTACCTATGACACTATGCACTCCCACATGTACTCAATGCAATACCTGCTATGTGAGGTTGAATAAGTGCAACGCTGAATGTGTGCAAGGTCTGTAAAGGTGTGATAGGTTAGTGTGAAGTTGTGTCTGACATGGCAGTGTCTATCCTAGCTGTGAGGCCAGCAAAATATGTGTATTGTACTTTTAGGCAGACATAGTAGTATGGCATACGATGTGTACTGCTGGTGAATCCAACTCCCATATGAACTGTAGTACTACCTGAAGCTGTAGGCCTAAACAGCACAGTATGGTGTGTGTTCACATTTCTTGGAAACACTGTCTTGTGTGTTTCCTGTAGACTGCACAGAGGACATAACTCAGGCATAAGGGTATGTAAGTAGTGGCACACAGTTCTGTATGGTACACAGGTAAAGCTCATCTGTGTTGGCATACAGTGGTGTGTTGTATGTTTGTCTGATGTGTGTGTAATTATGCCTTTAACATGGCCGCAATCATATGTGTGTTACAGGGTATACGTGTGTATCTAGCAACATATATACTCTGTTACAGCAATATGCCACCTATAGTAACAACTGTGCACATATGTTAGGCAGGGCTATGACATCAACGACTAGGGTGGTTGACTGGTACTGCTGTAATTGTACTTTACATTCATTGCAATGGATGACATCTCTGTGCATTGGCGCGATATATACCCCTGTGGCGAGGTTGTACATTGTGTCATAAACAGTGTGCCGGGTACTGTTGCATAGAGAGTGCCAGGCCCTGTTAGTCAGTTGTGGCCTGAGAACCAATAAGTGGTACTGAACGTGTGTATCCTCTGCCAGACAAATTGATGGTATATATGTCAGTAAAGTGATATCTGTGGTTAAAGGTGTAAAGTGTGTGCCACAGGACTCATTCACACATATTGTTCATATCACTTTCAGCCAGATGGCCCACCAACATAACCCATCTTACACAGCAGAGGAGGAAGAGGAGATTCAGCAAAGCCTGTGCAGCACTACACAGTGCTATTTTCCAGAAGCAGCCAGCACCAGCAGGAGCGGACTGCACTGTGGCAGGATCTTGTTCGTTAGGTAAATGACATAGGCATGCATAACTGGACATATGAGCAGGTACACCATCACTGCAGTGATTTAATTAGACATGTTTGGCGGCATGCGTCTGATATCCAAAGGCAACAGCTTGCCACAGTTGGTGGGGTGGCCATTCACCCCCCTCACCAGAGTGGAGGAGCTGCTCCTAAGCATGGTGGCTCCTGGACAACAGCAGCAACTCCCACTAACATGTGTTGTCATGGAGGCCGGAGCCACCCAGCATGTTCACATGGAGCGAGCAGGTAACATGCCCTATCTGTAGACTACAGTTAACTGTATTGTTAGATTATGTCTACATGAGATGTGTACTGTGTGTTTAGCAGTTGTGCTGCCTAGTGTTGTGCAATACTGATATTTAGAATACTATCTGTACACCTGTGACTGTTGACTGTTGTTCTACTGTAGTTTAGCATACCCACAGTAGCAATGTCACAGTTGTGGCCACTGACGAACTCTCTCATATTCTCGTAGGTCCCTCAGGTGTGACAGCAGGGCAGATGATCCATGCTGGTGAGTGTGGTATAACTGCAATGTTGGTAATGAAATGTGCATGTCATAGGTGAGGTGTAGGCCATGTACATGTAACACACCTACGCATAATGCATGCTGTGCATGTTTGCTGTAAGACGTTGCACAGCTCAGTAATGTCAGTAGCTGCCTCAATGGCATGCAATACACAGAGCATCAGACACAGTTGTGGCAACCCCGTACTGCACATTGGATAGGCATAGTTGCTACAGCTGTACACAACATAACACGTCTATCATACGCAGTACCCAAAAACATGCTACATATGGCATTACCACACACCCGCTGTAAGGTCACACTTCCGTATCCCACATGTCATCTACACACGCATGATGTACCTCATGGGTAGAGGCCTATCATGGGGCTCTGCAACACTCTTCAACACATAACACAGTCATGTTAGGCAATGCTCCCTATTGGGCAACTCACACACCCATGTACAACGTGGCTGTGTAATTGTGAACGTAGCCACGGCACTACAGTTCAGGTACAGCATGCTAGGCGGTGGTCTGTCACACATTAGTAGCCGTGAGTGACCACAAGATGCATGATGATGATGGCACATGGTACTACACCCCATCCAGTTACAGTGACCACAGTACAACACATAGCAGTCATTGCTTTGCACCTCAGTGTTGTGTGTGTGCAAACATATGCACTTATACACAATATGCATAGCATGTTGTGTGTGTGCTTACATATGCCAGTATACACAATATGCACAGCAGTCGCCATCTGTAAAAAGTGTTACATATATGTCCTGGAATGCTATTGGGTGTATAGGTCTCATGACACACATTTGGTATGTGTGGTGTTTAATGTTGCAGTCGTGTAGCATGCCATGTCATGGCTGGCACCGACATATCTGCAATATGTCCCACACTCACCATAACCACTGTACAATGGCCATGTCGAGCATTGAGATTCCTTCATGTCTGCATGCACCACTCATCCCGTGTGTGTACATAGCATGCATGTGCTGCACCTGTGCCCACTATTATCTGCTATGGACACAGACACTATAATCAGACATGGAAATCTATGTGTCACACAGATAACACATGCAGCCATGGTATGTATACCTGTGAGTGATGGTGCACAGGACATTGCAGAGCTGATAATACTTGCACAGCAATGTTGTGTCCATGTACACATTGTGTTCCAGGGTATAGCCAATCACTGAACAACTACACACATGCATCAAAGCCATGTGTACTGTCATTAAATAGGGCCATCTACACTTGCACTGCATGGTCTTGAGCAACACATATTCTGCATGCTGACACGTGTGAGGTGACTGTTTGCCTTGTGATACTGTCACCCACCCTCACCCACTATTGAGTATTTGTTGGATTGCTGGTGTTTGTGTGTGTGTATGTGCTGTAGTGAGGAGCGTATTTCTGTGCATGTGTGCATGTGTTCATGTGTTCATGTGTGCATGTGTGCATGTGTGCATGTGTGCTAACATCATGTACAGATTTTAAAGTGTGTTTCCTGTCTTCCTCTTACAGGTGCTGAGTTTGGGGTGGCTGAAAGCAGCAGGGAACCTGAAGTCACTGCCACAAATAGTGGAGATGTTGAGACATGTATTCTGGCACAGGAAGGTTTGACAGGGTCTGTCGTTGGTCCACCAATCGACAGTACACAGTGTTCAACCCCATCTATGTACACACTCATACTGCCAATACATCCCTCATCACCAATGGCCTTAGCCGAGGGACAGCATACAGTTGGCATTGACCATTGAGTGTGGTACCCATGGCACTTGCATCCCCTCACAGCACCCATAGCCAGATTCCTGGAATGGTACCACATAGGTGGATGTCCAGGGGTTCTCGGGGGAGCACCACTGGTCGTATTCTGGCAGACGTGCCCTCACAGGTCTTACAACCTCCAGTATGTTCCGGGCTATAATGCAGGCACAGGCACATATGGAATGGTACACCAGACAGGGACTAAGGGAGCAGAGGGCCCATTACACCGATATCAATGACAGCATCCGTGACCTTGCCGATGCCATCCGGAATTACACCGAGGTCATTGATAGACATTGGGGGGAGACATTAGATGCCCACCACAATGTGTTTTCCATGAGTCAGGACTGTGCAGGACAGTTGAGACGTCAACGTGGATACATGCCAGCCACAGCAACAGCTGGCAGTCATCGCAGATGGCCCACAGATCACAGCTGCTCCCATAGTGGCAGTACCAGCCCCAGCAATGCTGGGGCTGGCCTGTCCATTGACCATCCTAGTAGACCAAGTGCACATGGCTATGGCCAGTCCCAGCAGTGGCATGGGTCCAGTCATCATATATCTGCCTCTGATGATAGTACCCATTCAGGGTTGGTACCCAATACTGTCCATAGCACCCCTGCCAGGCACAGGTACCGTGTCCGTGGCCAGAGACAGTGATCTGTACAGCCTAGCAGGTACAGTCTGTGGCTGTCCCACAACCTCCCGTATATGGCAGCCACATGGTGGAGCTGTGTGCATGCAGACACACAAACATTAACTAAACAACTAGGGCTCACACATACACACACACATTACATCAACATTGGCCCATGCTGTACTGTTGTCCCTCACACACACACACACGCACACACGCACACACACACACACACACACACACACACACACACACACACACACACACACACACACACACACATGTGGATTGGATGGGTCAATGTCGGGCTCTGGCAAACCAACAGAACACCCTGTGCATATGATGACACCTGTGCCACCTCCTGTCATCTGTAACATTGATGCAGGAGCAGGCTGACATGGTGCTGATGCACAGGGTGACATTATAGCAGTGTAGCAATATTAGCAAGTTGTCAACAAGAAAGTGTAATGATATCCTTGTAGGTATATCTGAGCAGGCAATATGCATCTAAGCTCTGATTGTCAATGTTACATTGTTTACACTAGTGTTAGGTCTGAGTATGTATTGTCCACACAAGTACCACTTGGCTGAAGTGTAAAGTGTCACCAGCATGTGTTAGTGAGTGGACAGTACGTGTGTGATGTGTGCAGTATAGATTAGCAGGTGTACATCTGTGAACATGGTGGGTGCGCACTGTCTGCATGTACGTGCATAGTGGACACATGGGATGTGTGACATACCCTGTTGTACACATTGTTAACATCTCATAGTATCTTTCAATGGCCAGTATGCATTCTACTACAGATATGTACTAACATGGGTACACATGTGTGTATGACATGGATTGACACTATGCTGTGGGTGATACTGTTAATATCTGTCAAATTTTGCAGTCTGGTAGTATACACAACCTCAGCAGCATGACTATAACCAATCATTAGATGATGTCCTGACAAATAACACACAGTTGTAGGGAACTCAGTAACAGCTGGATCCTTCCGGTACTATACTATAACAGTAACCAGTGGTATTGACCGCCTCCCATTCCTGGGACCACACCTGTTTGGTATATAGCCCTCTTAGGTACATGCAAACACACTAGGGATATGTCCATCCACATCTGGAAATGCATGCATTGGCCTACAATGCATTCCCTGGATGGGACACATATCCTACACAAGGGTATCATACAGACAGATACCTGTTGTTCGATACATGCTGTATAGCAGTAAGCCGACTATGGCATAGTCATCCACATTTACTATACATAATATACCAACAGTACCACATAGGTGGTAACCCTCAGCATGTATGTTGGGTACCAATGTGTACATACAGCCATGTGTTATGTCATCTGTCCCTTGGTATCCACATATCCATAGGTAATGTGGAGTCCCTCGGTGTATCACATAAGACATTAGGGGCCTGAATGCATATCCACAAGGCTGTTGTACACCTATAATGACTGTCCATTATTGCCAGTCATTGTGTATGAACATGTCTGACATATACCCCAGGCATATACCCTCACTCACACTACTCTATAGTAACTGTCATGGGTGTGTGTGGCACAGATGACCTTAGCCACAGATCACTACAGTGGCCGGCCTTGTCACATACATACATATGTGACCTACGATCTGAGAATCATCGGCACAATCTGTGAAAGGAAACAAATGTATTCATGTAGTATGCAGGCTTCACACCTATGTACTGATTGAGGTCACATGTACACATATTTATTTGCCATGCAGATACCTGATGTGTGCAATGCACATACTGTTTTAATCATGATATGTCATACCATAGTAAAAGCAAAACCCACATTGCATTGACCAACTGTGTCGCACACACACTCAGCAATTGAAGGATTCAAACACCGACCTAACTCTGTTATGATATTCGCGAGATATGCATTAACACTGCGTGCTATATGCTTTACTGGGTAGTTGTTCTTCTCCTGCTATATTTGTAGGATGCTGACATCATCAGACTTTCCAAAGAGGAATGTATCTCTTTTAATTTGTTTTCCCAGCCTCCAAAAAGAGAACTCCTCTCAAGGAAATCACATGCACAAACACACACTGTCAGTGTTTTCCCAGTCTCCAAAAAGAGAACTCCTCTCAAGGAAATCACATGCACAAACATGCACTGTCAGTGTTTGCAAGATTCAAACCCCTACCTAACTATATTATTAGAGAAACACACATTAACACAGCACGCTATATGCTTTAATGGGTGATTTTTCTTCTCCTGCTATATTTGTAGGATGCTGACATCAGACTTTCCAAAGAGGAATGTACCTCTTTTAATGTGTTTTCCCAGTCTCCAAAAAGGGCACTCCTTTCAAAAGAAATCACACACAAACTGCTAGCATGTCCAGGATTCAAACCCCTACCTAATTATGGTATGAAATTAGAGAAACATGCATTAACACAGCATGCTATATACTTTACCTGGTGGCTTCGTTTCTCCTGCTATATTTGTAGGATGCTGACATCATCAGAATTTCCAAAGAGGAATGTACCTCTTTTAATGTGTTTTCCCAGTCTCCAAAAAGGGCAATCCTCTCAAAAGAGACTGCACACATACACACAACCCCCCACACACACATGCTGTCAGCATTTGCAGGATTCAAACTCCAACCTAACTATGTTGTGATACTAGAGAGATATGCTTTAACACAGTGCGCTATATGCTTTACTGGGTGATTTTGTTTCTCCTGCTATATTTGTAGGATGCTGACATCATCAGACTGGACATGGTAATGTGTGTACACTTTGTTTTATGCAATTCCAGGAATGAGCCAGGTGGGTCAGCAGGTGTCAACAGCTTGAACAGGACCCCATAATTCTTACCTTGTGTGATCTATCTGTAGACACATTGACATTCCTTCATATGTCAACACATATTTATGCACAGATTGTTGGTTTTGTGGATACGACATGTGTCTCGGATTTTGATAAAGGGCTATTCAAAGTCTATGTGGGACATGTGTAGCTCTGTTCAGTGATGTATGTCCTGGGTGGCTGCCTTGCAAACAGTCTAGCATGTTTGGGAACCATGAACTGCACATGGACATATCACAGTTGGTAGGGTTGTGTGTTTGTCAGCTTCCAATAGCTCTGTTTATGACTTCAACCATGATGGACTCCATGGCCTTGCAGATCAGACTTCATAGGCTTACTGGACTATACTTCCCATGGTGTGTTGTGCACCAACACTTGTGGGGAGTGCCATATGTTTCTGTAACACATTCAACAGTTCCAGATCCTGTGGAGAGGGTGAGGCTCAACAGACTGTTCAGGTACAGGGTCTGTTTGTTCTGTAGTTCATGCATGACACATATTGGGAAACAATGTAATCCAATTGCTGCCATGGTTTTGGCTTTGGGGGGAGCTGTTCAGCCATTCTACATGTGATATCTCCTGGTATGATGATAGGGACTATCCTCATTGGGAGGTGGGTATGTATATATGGGCTTGTCTGACAGGATGTCGGCATTGTCAGTCAGGTACAGCTGGCCTTGACTCAGGACATATATGGGTGTACATTGCTATTTATGACATAGCTGAAGGAGGTGTCATGATTCAGTCTGGACTCCTTCTCAGCTACTCTTTACAAAACACCAACAAACCTGAGCACTAATCCCTGTTATATTCTTTTACACACTTAACACCCTACTGATCCTTTGTGATCAGGCTAAGGAGTATGTCATCATAATATCCTGGCATGTCCATGGGTCAGTTTCGTGTGTACTCTCCAGTCCAGCTGGTGAATATTGTGATTTTGACACAATGTCACATCTGCCTCATGTACACAGACAACCCTCTCCTCCTCCCAACAAACTCAGATATATGTGAGAGATGCAACTATATAGACATACATGAGGCTGAGCTCTCTTGACCCATGACTGGCACAGTCTATCAGGTGGTGAAGGTAACCACACACACCACATATCAGTCTCACATCAACCTATAGCGACAGCAATCAAACCACATTATCACACATAAACATACTCGGAGGTTCTAAATAAACTCTGCCTAAGCAGCAGAGACCTCAAAAGCAGACACACAAACAACTGCTACCCCACTACAATACCCACATATCACATAGTTCACAATGTCAGTGTGCCACACAGGCACTGCCCTTTGGGCTAAACAACACACCTAATACACTTGTATTAGGTGACACATTGGCAGACACACTGACATCCCACTCACCAGGCCAAACAAGGGAATAGTCACTTTGAGCTGTCTGTCAGGTGCCAGGATCTGCCACATAACACATGCACTCAGGTCACTCCAAAGCATGTACAGGACTGGCTCCATCATTGTCCATGCTGGTGCGTAAAACCTCAGACATTCCTCCCTGGACCACACAACATGATATATAGAGGAGCTCTCTGATCATGTAGCCCAGGCCAGTATGACCCTGACCTTGTCTAGCATCTTACACTCACCAAGTATGATGTCACAGTATACCAACAAACTGATCACGTTTAACAGTTGGCTAACATATTGGTGTAATTCAAAGGGGATCCAGTGTCTGTCAGCCTGGGGTGACATGCTCAACATGCCACGTAGCTTCCCTATGGACAGCTTGCACCTGTGACCCTTGGACTTTTGAATACTGGCTAAGGCACTTGATACCACCATAGTGCCTTTTTTAAGTGGTGTTCAAAAGACAAACCCACTCCCATAGACATTACAGAGTATATGAAACTAAGGGTAATTCTGCTCAACACCAGATGTGTTAACCTCAAATTGCGCCCACTCAGGACTCTCCTCAGTATGGAGAATAGCGATATCTGTGCACTAACAGACACCTGGTTCAGGCTCCCAAATGCACACCAGCACTACCAGGTTATATTTCATACCATGCTTTCTGACCACAAAACTCGGAATGGCCAACACAAATAGGGGGAGTATACATATACATCACAGATACACATACCTCCAGGTTAATAGCACTGCACAAAGCATCACAGGCCATACATATGCAACTAACATTGTGCAAATCTGCCTTTCAGTTTGTTGCCTGCTACAGACCACCCTCACAAACTCAGGAACCACATTCGGCTTTCCTGGGAACACTGGACAATATGAAGGTCTCCCCAAACAACATTATATTGAGTGGCTTCAAATGCCCACACATTGACTGGGGATACTACTCAGGCCCCAACACCCTTGCACAACAATTGCTACTATTTGTAAACTCATATGCTATGGCACAATCGGTCACCACACCCACAAGAGGGGACAACATATTGGACCTGATCATCACCAACATGGGGACTCTATGTTCCATACCTGAGATATACCCCTCATTGGTAAGGTCAGAACATACATTTATCTCACTGGACATCCATATCCCATCCCCACACCCATCCTGGGTAATCTTGGTGAAATTCTCAAAAGCAAATGTCACACTTCTCCAAACCAAGGTGGTACCCTTCAGAGACCCTGGGACAGTGGTAAATATGGCTCAGACTGCTGAATCCTTTACATACACATTCTATAGATACCTAGTGGACTGCATGGATCGTGCTATCCCAAATAACAACTGGGCTCACTCCTCCAATGACAGGGGAACTGTCTGGTAGACCCCGGCCACTAATAAGCTATACAATGAAAGGAGGAAGCTACTACATGATAGAGCACAATCCCAGACAGGGAAGGCATCTGTGATCTGTACTAGAAGACAGCTACAATCACTCATGTATTTATCTAAGGCCCGCTTCTAATGGACAATTGCACCAGACACGTAGGACAATCACAAGGCCTTCTTCAGTTAATTCAGGTACCTGGGTGGACACTCACTGATATGCTGTGAGTTACTGCATGCTGACTAAACATACCCTGATCCCACAGACATTGCCAACATCCTGGAAAACAGGTTCAGTGAAGCTGTCTCCCCCCATCCCCCCTAAGGAGCAACTGTCCATCCCAACAGAGTGTAACCTCCCTGACATCACAAATAAACAGGTGAGTGCTGCCCTCCCCACAGCGGACAACACAGTATCAATGGGACCAGACGGTGTCCTGGCCTGTGTCATACACGGGCTTCATGACAGACGCAACCCTCACATTAAGTCACTGTTCAATATCAGAGTTACTGCAGGATATGTACCCAAGGAATGGCGTACAGTGACAGTGGTCCTGCTCCACAGAGCTGGTGCCACAATGGACCACAAACAATATCAGCCTATAAGGCTAACTAGCCTGTTCTGCAAAGCTATGGAGCGTATTGTAATGGGACTCATACACATAGACATCGAGAACCTACAGACACTGGGTCCTACAAATTTCAGTGTTGTTGTGGGCAGATCTTGCCTCTTGGACCTGTTCGTATTCTTTAAACAGTTACCAGGTCCATCGGCGTAGGGACAGTTGTCCACACAGCCTACCTGGACCTTGCACAACCCTTCAATACAATACCCCACTCAGCCATTATGCATAGGCTTACCGGCGTCGATATCGACACATATCTCACATGATGGATTGCTACCTGAATCAGGGATAGCAGCCACATGGTCAGTATTGCAGGTGCCATGTCTGACTATGCACCAGTTACACATGGCATCCCACAAGGCTCAGTCCTGGGACCTCTCTTGTTCAGTATATATTTGTGTGACGTACAGGCTAACACAGGAGGAATATGGCTGACCATGTTCGCAAATGACTGCCATAATCAACTGTCCAGCTGGCACATGCATACTCAAACAGGGTCTCACAGAGATGGATGACTGGTGCCTGAGCCATGGCCTACAGCTAAATGCCATTAGTTGTATAGTCATCCCCTTTGGGAATAACAACATGCCCACACATTACCACAAAGGTAGTAATCCATTACATACTGTAGTAGTTGTTAGGGGTTTGGGGACACGACTTGTTTGTACTCTCACCTTTGACAATCACGTTGACAAAGTGGTTAGACAGACCTTCTATATAGCCCACCTTATCCCATATGGTTTCACATGTAGCTCAAGTGAGGTCATTGTGCCCTATACTCATCATGACCATGCTTGGTTACAATGCCACATTTGGGATGTACATTACCCGACACCTGCAGCAACTGTAATAGCCACAAATGTTCCTCAACAAGCAGATGTACGGACTCACACGGATGCCCTGCACAGTTCAGATACAGTAACTCCAGCTCTACTCAGTCACTTACCACCTACTCGGATGTGATGTGTGCCTGTTGTTTAAGGAAATATCCGACCCAGAATTAGTGGACATGCTCCACCTCAGGATATCTGACTCCCTTGGAGCTACACAATACAGGGACATACACCTCAGCACAGATGTTAATAGGACATGCTGGAGGGATAGATTCTTATCCCAGAGGCTCTACTCACTCTGAATTGTAATCCCGGTTTCGCATAAGCAGAGCCACCCACTGACCACCTACAGGAGACATCTTGACAAGTGGATGGGTGATCGTATGTTTACCCATGGGATATCTTCTGGGTCCCTGCTAGACAGAGGCACAATAGACTAAACGTAAATGGGCTATCTTGTGTGACCTACTATTCAGAGGCTCAGTGTTCTAATTTGACAGGGTTGCAAAAGCCAAACACACTCTGGCTAGGCTTGTACATGCCCTAGGGCAGATAGCCTAGTATCAACCTCTGAACCTATGATAATGTTCAGGATGCACAATGTTTATTGATGATACTGTTTGCAGGTATTTATCGTCTTTGCCTTCCCACTTTCTATGAACAACTTAGGTATCTGCAGAACATATTTGATTATGAAAGGGTTCCACTATATTATATATGTGTCTGTTGTCATATAACTGTGTGCACAGGGCAGATTGTTGGATAGTGAGAGGTTCCTCGGTTAACACATGCAACTGCCAGATATGTGTGGCCCACTGCTGTAATCGACATGGCCTAAGTGTGTGAGCATGCCCAGTTCAGACTGTCAGTGTTTTGTTGCCTGACATTTGTCTCATTTATTCGTGTGTGTGAGCATGCCCAGTGTGACATTTCAGTATGTTGCTGTCTGAGGTCCACTACATTTGTTGATGCGTGTGTACATGTCCAGTATTAACATTTATACTGTGTGTGTTGAAAGTCAGGTTCTATTCTTACTGCAGGACTCACCTTTGTGTCATAACTCAACAGGGATTATGCTGTGCCTGCAGGGTTTCCATGAGATACTTTGCATAGACTTATCAACATTTCTTCATACAAGCTGACCACTGCAATACTGTCATGGTTTAGTAGTTCAGTACTATGACTATAGTACACAGTATCCTGGGTTTGAGGCCCATCACTGCTTTATATTTTCATACTGAGCAGACCAGACTGCTTAAGGGCCAGTAGAGCAAATATGAGCATGTTGGCTTTTGTTCAGCTATTCCCTACTTAGACCCAGCTTCTCCAACATTGCTCAATATTAACCAACATTGCTGGACGTTGGCCAATATTACTCAACATTGACCACAGTTGTGCTAGTTGGTGTGTGCGATTTTTCTTTACATGTACTACATGGTGGTAAATGCTGTTTAGCACTGCTTTATATTGCTTAACACATGTCAATCATGCCTCAGGTGGTGCTGAAGGGCTGCCTATGTCAGATGCACATACTACACTCCCTATACATGTTTGAAAGCAGGTAGTGTCAACTTAGGCATCCCTTTTACTATATGTGTGAGTCAGAGAGAGGTATCATTTCCAGAGTTCTTAATGAGCCAGTGTATGTGCTATGGGTTGCCTCTTTGCCAAGGCCAAAGCATACTGGGCATGCCTCCTTCTGCCTGCTGGGGCAGGCTCAGGTTGTTCCTCCTCCGAGTCATGCTCTGCCTGTGATGGCTTTGGCAATGGTGGGGGGCTGTTTGGCCCAGGCCTATGCTGGTCCTGCTGCAGCTGTTTTCGCAGGATCAGTAGCATAGCACATACCATGACAATTTGGGTACATGTAGTTGGTGAGTACTGCAAGGCTCCACCAGATGTGTCCAGGCACTGGAACCATGACTTGAGCAGCCCAAACACTCGCTCGATTACATTTCATGTTTGTGCGTGTGCCTCATTATGACATTCCTGTTCAGGTGTGTGTGCATTTCTGTTGGGTGTCATCAGCCACGGCTCCAGTGCATAGCCAGCATCCCGCACTAGGTGACCATGTGGGATGTCCCCGTTGGCAAATGTCTGGTACAGCTGCATCAGATGCCAGATATGGGAATCATGGTAGCTTCCAGGGCAGCCAGCACACACATTCAGTATTATGCCTGGGCATCACACATGGCCTGGCAGTTGATGGAGGGGAAGCCCTTGCGGTTGAAGTAGACCCTACCCCGCTCACCGGCTGGTGCTTTGATGCATATGTGCGTGCAGTCTATTGCACCCACTACCTCAGGGTATTCCACTATTTGCTGGAAGAGATGCATATTGCTGGCCAATACCTCATTGCAATTGGGGAAATATACATGATCACCGACATGTGCTGGCATGGCATCCAGGAACTGGTGCAGAACCCTGGATGCTGATGCCTGTGATATCCCCATCATATCACCAGTTGGTCTCTGGAAGGTACCTGTTGCTAATATTCTTAGGCCAGCACATACCTTGGTTTCCACTGGGATGGGTTCCCCTCTGTTGGTTCTGTGTGTGAGGCGTGGCCTGCACAGCTCAACAATTTGCTAAAAGAGGTCTCTGTCCACTCTATAGTGCTCCACTATCTCCAGCTCATGTAGCCCCTGGTAGGTTGCCCTGGGCCTGTACACTCTTCTCTGTTTCCTCACTGTGGGTTGTCCATCAGCATTTGCATTATCACCAGCCTCAGCATGTTGCATATGTCGCCTTATAACAGCAATGGCAGCCCCTAACATTTTTTGTCTCGGTAAAGTTTTTTCAGTTTTCACTTCTATTAGCTTACTGCAGTGTTGCAGTGTCACTTGAGAGAAATATAATGGACTGTTGTTTGCAGAGTTTTAAGTGCTGGGCTGGGCTGTGCTAGTGTACTGCCTGTGTAATTGCCTGATTCTGATTGTTTTCACCTGCTACTCCCTGGTAACTTCCTACTATTTGTTGTGCTTCCTTTTTCCTTTCTGTTTCCTCAGGGGGGAGCGCCGCACACACAAGCACAAACACGCACACAGCAGCTCACACACGTGCACACATGCTTAAATGGACTAAAACATGCTTATTCTTGTTAAAACATGTGCACACCTGTGCAAATGCTCTTACAACTCTTTACACAGCCTTATATATGCTTACTCCGGCTTACACACGCACACACTGATTTACTCGGGTTTACTGGTGTGCACACGTGCGCTTACATGCTCAGCAAGAAACTTTGGTGTTATCCATGGCATACACCTTCAATTTCTTGACTTTACCTAGCCTACCTGTTGACACACCTCATTCAATGATATGTAAATGACAGCTGACACATGCCACTCTGCTCCAATGAGCTTCACTTCTTTAATACATAACCCCCCCGTGATGTCACCTATCTTCTACTCTGTTACTCCCCTTATCCTACTCCTACACTCCACTGACTGTGCTCATTTGCTATGTAAACTTGCGATTCACTATCCTAACCCTCATTTGCATAGGATTGCCTACTAATGCTTGGTTACATCTCTTAGACTGAGTTCCCCCCCTTAGCAACCTCTACTCGGTGGCCATATTGTCTTCAGCCTGCCATTCACTTGCATTGTACATTCATATTAGCAATAAAATCCACATTTGTGGATCTTAATTATTGATTTTCTGCTTTTTAGGGTGCAGCGCATTTGTGCGGTGCTGCGCTATGCTTAAACCCTGGAGGTCGGGATGAAAAAAAAAGTTATTTTATTTTTATTTTGCATCACTTAACATTGCCAATGGCCATATTTTTGGCCATTGGCATGCTTCCTCCTGTAACTGCATCCTTTTTTGGAGTTGTCACGGCTCCATTTTGCTATTTGCAGAACCGTACTCAATTGTCAACTGAGTACATTTCTGCAAATAACACTACTCCTACTCAGACAGATTCGGGTTTCCTGGATCGCAAATTTACCTCATTTGCATAGCTTTCACCTGCAATTGAGGTAATTTGCATATCCAAGCCCTGTCCATGTAGGACTAGTTTTGAGAGCTCTGTTGCACGCCCCTACTGGCTGTTCCTGGATTGCTCGGCGGACATGTTGGCTGCATGGAGTCTTACTCTACTCTTAGACTCTGTGCAAGCCTTCGTGAATCCAGCCCGAAATGTTAACACAAATTTTAAGTAACCATAAAATATGCTTGGGTTCTCTGACTCAACTAATTTGACAGTGTGATTGTGTTACTGCGTGGAATTAACATGATAAAATGAATAGCTCAGTCCAGTTAATGATTTAATATTTATCAGTCATTAGCAGCCTACACTCAAGAAGAGCTCTAGGAGTGATAAACAATGTTTGAATTGGGACACATTCATTGAGTCCACCGTGGGTTGTTTATAATTCTAACATTAGTAATTTTCATTGTAGAGACTCACTGATATAAGATGGCGTACACACAATGCTCTTCTGTAATGAGGTGCACTGTGTAGTATGCCAATGCAGTTTTTTTGCCAGATGCGAACAGTATCACAGCTCTACAAAACAGAACAATGCCCCACTGCTTTTAATGCAGGAGTGGACATCTACTACATGCACAGCCATTGCATAGGTACTCCACAGACATGGCTGGTGGAGTGGGCTGTGGTGTAATTCATAAAGCTCTCACACTCACTGGCATGCCACTGCAGAGATGGGTTCTAATGGGGACTAGCATGGTATAACCTGACACAGGTGGGAAGACACTGCCACAACTGTAGTGGAGATTAGTACATGAGTAGGTAGGATGGTTGTAAGCTGGTCAACTTTATGATGAATTTTACTATTCCATCTTTACATTCTTTCTTATTCCATTTTTCCTATTTTTAAAAAAATTGTGGGTGAAATTGTTGCTTTACTACATAATGCAGAGCAACACATCACAATATCAGGCTACAGTAGTCTTTAGGCATGACTACCAGTGTAGTAGATATCTCAAATCCAGCTATCTCACTTTATGTCAGTTATTTCTCCTGTACTTAAAATTGGTTTGAGAGGTCATTTTCATAGGTACTTTTTGGTCATAGCGATCAATATGATGCAGCAAGACTGTATGCATGATCATATTACACAATGCACAGATCTTTGTGACTCATTCTGCATACCATTGATGCTCCACTGTGCATTAGTAATTTATTAACTAGGATCATAATGTTCCACTTTTGCTCACATGAATCTTTATAACAATGAATCAATAAACATATTGTTATCAAATGGCAAACTAGGTCTGCAGGTTTGTGTGGAAAGCCCCAATGAATACCAGGGGTATATATATATATATATATATATATATATATATATATATATATATATATATATATATCACATTACATGAAAGTGTATACAGGGCACAGTATCGTGAAAACTTGTTTCAGGCATACCCACTAAAAGTTGTATAAATGATCAATAAGGGTAGATAGACTGCATTATAAATAATCAGTGGAAGTGTGTGTATTGAAAAGGGACATGCAGATGAATTGTAGGACTGCACAGGGAAAAAGGACAGGTGAATCATGGTAATGTACAGCAGATGAGGGCAGATGAGGGCATGTCAATGAAGACAGTTGTAGGATGAACACTAATCGCATATCAACATGATAATGTACAGACTCATATGAGGTGACATATCAATGGACAAGATTCTTTGTTCATAGGGTCATAGGTAGGTACTAGGTTATTGGCCCAAGGGCCTATGTAAGCCTAGCCAACAAGGTTCCCTAACTTAAGCCACCCAAGAAAGTTATTTTCCTGTGCCTCTGTCAAGCAGAGACATTATGATCAAATGATCCCCAGGGTGTATTTCCTATTTCCCATCCACTCATCAACATTTTTCTTGAAGAGTGCTAATGAAGAACTTTGCTTGACATAGATGGGTAGCCTGTTCCAGAGTATGGGAAGTCTCTGGTACAGGAATCTTTCCCTACAGCATGTCCTGTTTATTGTGGTGACAAGGTTTATGTCCCTAGATCGTGTAGCTCGGTGGGATTGGAATTTCTTTAGGTGTAGCATGTCCAACAGCTCTGGGTTTGACATAGCTTTATATGTTAGGTAGAGATCACCTCAGAGTAGGTGATATGCTACGGAGTAAAGCTGGAGTTTTTTAAGGCGGGCAGTGTAGGGCATTTGTTTGAGTCCAGTAATCCTCTTTGTGAGGTACTTCTGTGGCCTTTCCAGCTGCAGCAGATTACTTGTGAGGTACATTCCAAAAGGGGTGTTGTACTCTATAAAGGGTCTAATGAGTGTCGAGTAGAGGGGCACAATGACCTCTTTTTTCCTGGATGAGAATCCTTTTATGATGACGTGTGCCATGTAGAAGGACTCCCTGATTACTGTGGTGATGTGACTATCAAAGAAGAGACTACTGTCCACCTGGGTCCCAAGGTGTCTTATCACACATTCGGTGTTAAGTAGATTGCTGCCTATGTGATAGTTCATGTGTACAGAGTTTTTACCAAAGGGGATGACACTGCACTTTTTGGCATTGAGCTTGAGACCATGGCTCTGACACCAGGCATCTGTCTCAGCGAGGCCCTTCTGTAGGATGTCCATATCATTTGGGGACTTGACTATGGCTCCTAGTTTGCAGTCATCTGCAAACTTCATTAGCCAGAGGCCTTCTGTGTTAGCCTGTACTTCAGAGAAGTAGATACCAAACAGGAGAGGTCCCAGAATGTAACCCTGTGGTACTCCACTTGTCACTGCTTTGAGGTCAGATTTGAAGTCTGCAACTTTTACAGTGTGGGTTCTGTCAGTGAGCCATTTGGCAACCCATCTTGTGACATAGGGATTTATACCTAGTTTATTGAGTTTAGCTATAATTCCAGAATGGGGGATGGTGTTGAAAGCCTTGGCGAGGTCAAGATAGGCTGTGTGAACCACTTTGCTCTCATCTATGGCTTTAGTGACTGCCTCAAAGAAGTCGATCAGGTTCAGGAGGTATGATCTACCTTTCACAAACCCAAACTGGGTGGGATCCAGAGTTTGGAGGTTACCAATGTCTTTGGTTATGAGTTCCATGATGATACGTTCCATGGCCTTGCAGATCAAGCTCGTCAGGCTAACAGGTCTATAGTTCCCGGGATCAGTGGTGGCTCTCCCTTTGCGGAGTGGGATAACTGTTGCTGTGCGCCATTCAGTGGGCACATAGCCTGATGCAAGGCTATTATTGAACATGGTACTTAAGTGGGGAGACAGTTCATTCAGAAGTTCATGTAAAACACAGCCTGGGATGTTGTCCGGTCCCATGGATGCTGTGTTTTTGGCTTTTGTGATTGCAGCTTTTACCTGCATAGTTGTGATTACAGGGGACTCTGCATTCTTCCTGTATAGATATGTGCCCTTTAGGGGGGGGGGGTAAAGTTAGCACTGAACCTATCTGCCAGGATGTTGGCAATATCAGTTGGTTCTGTAATTTTCGTGCCGTTGTGCTGTAACTCAGAGCAGATCTGGGTGTTGCCATTGAGATTCTTGACATAGCTATAGGATGCTGTGTGGTTGTCCTTAGAATTAGTGGCAATTTTGTTTTCGTAGCTAGCTTTGGAGGATCTTATAAGGGATCACAGCTTCTTACTGAGGCTGACCAGGGAGCTCCTCCACTCATGGGATTTTACTCTCTTTTGCAACAGTTTCTTCCTTCTCTTGTACAGTTTGTTTATGGCAGGGGACCACCAGATTATCTTCCTTTTTTTGGAGGATAGTTTCTTGGTTTTGTTTGGGATAGCACAATCCATGCAATCATGTAAGTGCTTATAGAGTGCATTTGTGTAGGATTCAGCACCTGTGCTTAGTTGTGTATTCCACTTAACATGTCATATATATCAGAATAAATTATTTGTGAAAAGACCTTCAAATATAACTTTGGCCATTCATCACATTCCATACACTGTTGCTATGCACACAGTTGTACAACTGTACCAATATGACATACTTATATCACTTGCACAACATTTGCCTATATGCGTTTCATGGGCAAGCTGTGTTTGTGCAATCTGATGTCATATCAGGACAGATTACAGATCAGTGGTTTGCTGCTCATGCAGAACATTTCCTGACACAAATGCTAATAGTCACATGGAGCTGCTGACCACCTCGATAATCCAAATGGGAACTGTGCAGAAAGTTGACCTGCTCCACTACAAAAACACATGTCCTAATACACCAGAAATATACATAAAAGTGTATCATACCATGTCAGCAGTTCTCTGGAGGCATATTACTACAGCTATTATAGAAGAACCATGTAATGCAATGGCAGTAATGGCCACCAAGACATTAGCTTACATCACAGATTGTAAGACCCGCTTGTAGCCATACAGTACTTTACACACACGCCGATATAGCACATGCCAAGGACTGCAACAGTGACATGTCAACTGTTCATAGGGTCATACAATATTATTAGGCTAATGGCCAACGTCATATGATAAACTAGCCATTATTATACCATGAAAAAAATCCCTATATCTATATGATGGAAGATAGTAGGACTATTGTACATATGTGTACATCCTGTCATCCTGCCACTGTCCATATGGGGCATGTTCACCACACCATGACAGAATTAGTAATCACACATGCAGTGGTCTGGAGATGGCCTGCAGAGGCTCATGCAAGGACTCTACTTCATGATGTGTGTATGCATATTTGACATGATGACATTCTGTACTCCTCTGCAGGGAGGATGTCATGTGGCCAGAGGGAAAAGGAGGATGGTGGATGCATAGGGCTATCTGAAAGGTTCCCCAAGTGGTAGTGAAATGAAGAACAATTTCAGAGATCATCCAATGACCATAATGTACCACCACACACACACACACACACACACACACACACACACACACACACACACACACACACCAGCAGCAGCTGCAGTAAACTGGGCCTGATATGAACCTTGCACCTGTGCATGTATAAAAGATAATGTCACAGTAGCAACACCACATATGTCTGTCAGTAACACTGGCATGTAACACTTTATGGAGTATGATAGCATTATTTATATGCTGAGAAGAACATCTTGGGAGGAGTGTATGTCATGGATGTGGAGACACATCCCTGTGTAGAATTATCTCAAAAGTGATAGATGTATGTATAGACACGCAGATTGCCTGATGTCAGATTAAAACCCATATATGTGTAGATAAAGTAACTTGCAAATATAATAGTTAATGTTACTGCCACAGCACAGGTTTGTCTTGAATACTGTCAGAGTGCTTGTTATACAGGATGACATCATCATTGTATGCTATAATGAGATGTTCGGAATAGGGTTTGACTTAGCTGTGGACTCATATATTGTTTTGTCACCATAATGATTGCTGATGCACTGTTAGAAAAATATGCATTAACATATGTGTGCAATGCTTATTTTAAATAAGGGAAGATTAACACGTTTTTATTCTATATGCAGTATTAGTCCTATTTGAAACTGAAAACATGCTTTTCTGAAATTGTACTTTCTGACACTGAAAGATGCACTCTGACCTAGTTTGCTAGCACAGCAAAATACATGTTTATGCCTTGAAAATGTACTGAAAAGCAGGTGATGTTCTGCTAGGTCAGGAAATTAAATAGAGAATAATAATAATTTCTGTAGATCCATTCATTATGGACAATAAGCTCTGTTCATGCTAATAAAGAAGTGCACAAGCTGCAAGATAGTTAGATACTATAAACAATGAACTGCTTCAGAAATCTGTACTTGCATTGTGCTTGAATTAGCCATAGTACCTAGACTTGTAACATCACATAGCAAGAAACTTATAATTGACCGGTGGTCGTCAAGGTCATCCTGTTTACTGAAACATCTTTTTTAAACTTTGAAGAGTCAGCTAGAAATGTGAGAAACATCTGTAAAGTAACAGAATTGTGAACTGGTGATCTACTACGTCAGTCGTAGTGGGCAATGTCTTGAAAGAAAGGTATAATAACTGTGACACTTCCTGATTTAGTCAGACAAACTCTGTAACTACATTTTTGTCTCCTTGCACAAGAATAAAGATACCTGAACTGAACCTTATGCTTTTGCTCTTTTGAAGTATTTTTCTCTGACATTTTTTGGTCCTTTGGAGCTGGAAACCCTCGTTTAGCCTGGGATCAGAAGGGCCAGGTGGCATGAAACTGCGCAGCGAAGATACCACATTGGATCTTCTTCATTGAAAGACCTCCGACTGAATTGTCATGCAAAAGAGGCCAGCCACTTTTCTGATCTACAACTGAAGGCAGGTTCCGTTTGAACAGTGAGTGACCAATCGCTGAGGCTCAGGTAAGGTGAATCTACTTTTTTCTGTTTTAGATCAGGGACTTGATTGTATTTGTTCTGTGAGAATTTTGTTAAAATTCAGGGACAGAAATATTGTTATCTTGTCATAGATCAGGGAAACAGAATAAGTAGGCAGGTAGTCTGAAGAGACTGTAAACACTTGGTGGTACCATATTAAAAGCAAAAGGGTTACGTAACATTTAAAAGGTTAGAACAAAATGGGTAATACGTGCACAAAAACGAAAAGACCCCAAAGCCCACCGTTAACCGAAGACGCAAAATATATGCAATCACAGCGCGCTGACAACGTTAAATATTATACTAAATGGGTTAATAAATATGAATTTGATGGGAAACTAGAAAGATCCTCACTTATCAAACTTATTAGACAGCTAAAAACCGATTCTAAAGGTCAGGTTAAAAAACAGCGTAAATTAGGAGTTCCTCAGGCACACAGGTGGATTGAGGAAGCAAACCGAAGAGAACAAAAGAATAAAAATTCAAAAGCAATGTTTTTAGACAAAGAGGATAATAACTTGGTTATAGCATCGGCTCCTCCGCCCTCTCCAGTTCTGGTTCCCTTACCAGCTCCCTTACTGGAATATGAAGCAAAAGAACAAACTGACCCACCTCCACGATATCCAGTTGTTCCTATAAAACCACTACCATTTGTTAAAGATCCTATCAAGACTAGGTCTCGAACACGTAATTTAAAAGGGGATATTGAATTATATCAAATGAATGGAAATTCACGGGCTATGAGTGAAGAAGAGATATGTCCACTCATAGAAGTACCAAATCCTCAGGCAGGACAAGAAGGGCAGGACCCGTGGACACCGGAAGACATCCGGAAAGCCACAGAGGGAATTCCCCATCCAAAAGTTAATTTTAAAAGTTCTTAAAAGATGTACAGAGCATAAAATTAAGTTATCACTTAAACGGAGAGAAAGTAAAAAAAGTAGTCAGACAAATAGTAGATCCAAATTGGCACATAATCAGTGGCAACTGAAATCCCCGTGACACTGCACTTAGGCCCCTCCCACATAGCAACACAGAACTAGATAACAGAGTAAAAGGTCTGACAGACCGAATTTCTGAGAAATGAACGCCTAGGGCAGACTGGACTTGCATTAATCAATGCATCCAACAAGAAAGTGAAACTGTTGATAGATATTTTTCCAGATTATTGGAATGTTTTAACAATCACTGTGAAATACAGGTACCTGCAGATCAGACACAAGATTCCCCATATGAGCAGCAGTTAAAGAATGCATTTTTAAAAGGCAGTATTGCACCCATAAGCAGTTTCATTACTAAACATATGGTAGACCATCGTACAAGCAGATTACAATCACTGCTTGAATATGCTAGACATGCCAAAAGGCATTTTAATAACAAAAAAAAGAAAGCCCAAGTATTTGCTGTGGAAGATGGAGAAGTTTATTTAGTACAGTCCGGCCAAAAGGGCAAAAAAAATGCCCAGGGAAACAAACAATCTGATCAGCGATCAGAGGACTTCAAAGGGAGAAAAAAAGAGGTGAGTGCTTCAAATGCGGGAAAAAGGGACACTTGGCAAGGGATTGCAGGAAAAATAAAAAGGCAGCAGTGGAAGACAAAAATGATGAGGGTGAGGACTGACTATATGAAAGTCAGAAATCACTAGATAGGAATAATAGAGAAAGGACAAATAAAAATGTGATAAAAGGAGCAGAAAATGTGATAATAGAGGAAGTGCAGAAAGCTACCGATAGTGAAAAAAACAAAATATTAGACCTAGCCTTACTGAGCTTAGAGCTCTATCTAGCTGATACAAAACCAAAAGTAACACTCCTGGTAAAAGGGAGGGAAGTCAAATTTTTGTGCGATTCAGGGGCATCATGAACCCTGGTACACTCCTCCAAACTACCAGAAAATTCAGAATCACATGACTTTATACTAGTAAAAGCAGCTAATGGACAGCTGTATCAGGAGCCTCTCTCCCATAACATTACAATAACAAATCCTGTTTCAGGATTAACCCAGAAAAGCAAAACTGTTGTTTCTGCAAAATGCCCAGTGAACCTTTTGGGCAGAGATCTTATGCAACTATTAGGCATAGCAGTAGTTCCAACCATGCAGGGTATGGAAGCACAGCGACAAACTAATACTTTTGCAGTGCAAACAGAATTTGAGACATTTTACTGGTACATCCAGGACTTAGTTACGACTGGCCCTGGAGCAGTAACTAAAGAGTTAATGAATGTAGCTATCAGTAAGTTCCCCTCCCTTTGTATTGACATACAACACCTGTTGCACTGTACTCTGTATTATTGTAATACACAAGGACCTGACAAAGAATATGAACAAAAATTATTTAAAAATCATGCAAACAGATTAGTACTGTGTAATTTGTACTGGGACATAAAAGGGAACAGTGTAGTTAGCTGTTCATTACCCCAGGAGTTCTTTTCACTTTACAAATCAAATCTATTACCGCATGTCAGTTTAACTAAGGAGAAAGATTTAAAATAAATAAACCTAGGAGAAAAAAATCACAAAATGGAAAAAACAGACAGAATCAGAACTGTCAGAACAGGAAATACAAAGACAGAAACTGAACTGGATAACACAAACACATCCAGCTGTACATTTGCAGTCTAGCAAAGACAGCTAAAAAGCCTTCTTATTAGAAGAGGAAGAAAAAGCTTTGTTAGATATACCAGAAACTCTCTGGTCAACAGGAAAGTCAGACGTAGGACTTATTTGCAAAGCAGGACCAGTTACTATCACACCAAACTCAGCATTTAGACCACAAAAGAGACAGTACCCCTTGAGAAAAGATGCAGAGGCAGGTATTAAACCTATCATAGCAGCTTTGCTTAAAAAGGGAATACTGGTGGAATCTCCCGATTCGCCATGTAATACACCCTTATTCCCAGTTAAAAAAGCAAACGGAGAATGGCATATGGTCCAAGATTTACAAGCTGTAAATGATGCAGTAATACCAAGAGCACCTATGGTTCCAGATCCACATACCTTGTTAAATGATTTAAAACCTCAACAGAAGTATTTTTCTGTGGTAGATATCAGCAATGCGTTCTTTTCAATACCGATACACCCTGACAGCCAGTATTGGTTTGCATTTACATTTCAGGGGAAGTGGTATACATGTATGCGACTACCACAGGGCTATAGTGAAAGCCCAACGATATTCTCACAAGAGATGGCAGGTAATTTAGCGGGATTTATCCCACCAAGAGGTAGTCAAATTTTACTTTATGTTAATGACATCCTGCTTGCTGCCCCTACACAGCAAGATTGTAAGAAAGATACTATAGCATTATTAAAATTCCTAGCAGTTAAAGGACACAAAGTAAGCAAAAATAAATTGCAGCTTTGGAAAAAACAAGTGAAATACCTTGGATATGTAATATCCAAAGATGGCAGAACATTAGATGAAGACAGAAAAGTAGTGATCTTACAAGCACCAAAACCCACAACCAAAAAGTAAATGATGTCCTTCCTGGGTACGACTAATTTTTGTCGAAGCTAGATCCCAAACTATGCCTTGGAATCTGCACCCTTAACTGACCTGATTTTTAAAAAGCCTATGGCAGCACAAGATTTAATACAGTGGACACCAAAAGCAAAATTAACCTTCTGTAAGCTGAAACAATTGATAGCATCATCATTAGTTTTAGGATTACCAAATTATCACAAACGTTTTTTCCAAACTGTAGATTGCAACCAAGGTTATATGACATCAGTATTGACTCAACAGCATGGGGACAAACAACGCCCCATTGCTTATTATTCATCACAACTGGACCCAGTGGCACGGTCTGTACCCCACTGTGTACAAGCAGTAGTTGCAGCTGCAATAGCAGTGCAGGCTTCAGCCTCAGTAGTGTTATTCCACCCTCTCACATTGAGAGTGCCTCATGCAGTCGCATTCATTTTACTGCAAGAAAAAGTAGCATATCTTTCCCCTGCTAGACATCTTTCTTGTATGACTATATTGCTGATCCAACCTCACATGATAATTTTACGATGTACTACTTTGAATCCGTCTACCTTGCTCCCAACTCCTGTGGATGGTGCACCCCATAACTGCCTGCAGGTAATTGAGCAAAAAACACTGCCTAGAAAAGATCTCATGGATGTTCCCTTAGATGATGCCGAGGTGACATATTACATGGATGACTCATGCAAAAGGAGTCCTACAGGACAGAACCTAACAGGTTATGCAGTAGTTTCTGATACTGAAATTGTAGAAGCAAAACCTCTACCACATAGCTTATCTGCACAAGCAGCAGAGTTGATTGCCTTGACATGGGCATGTACCTTAGCAAAGGGTAAAAGCGTAAACATTTTTACAGACAGCCACTATGCTTTTTCTACTGTACATGTTTTTGCACAACAGTGAAAGAATCGAGGAATGGTGACATCTACTGGCAAACCGATTAACCATGCACAGTTTATTTTAGATTTGTTAGATTCTATTCAGTTGCCTCAAAAAGTAGCTATTTGTAAATGCATAGCTCATACAAAACAACAAGATAGGATTTCAAAAGGCAATGCGAGAGCTGACACAGCTGAAAAGCAAGCAGCCTCATAAGCATTTCTTTTGAATGAGGAATTACGACCTTCTGAGATTTTAGACTTAAAAAATTTGAAAACAATGCAGACACTTACTACACAAGCTGAAAAACAAAAATGAAAAAAAAACGAGGAGCAATTCTCAAGGAAGGGCTGTACATCTCCAAAGAGGGAAAACTGATATTACCGTCTAATTCATTTAGATATGCAGCTTTGTTGAGCCATGGGCAGAGCCATGTCTCAACAGGGGGGGTGGTACAGTTAGTGAATCGGGTATTCGCTATGTACGGGTTTACAAACTACACTAAAAAAATTTGCCTGTCATGTCACACTTGTAATAAACATCATGCACAAGGGGCATTAAAGCCCAAGCAAGGGAGTTTCCCTACACCACCATATCCGTTTCATACTATCTGTATGGATTTCATAGAATTGAGCAAATGTGAAAACAAAAAGTATTGCCTTGTCATTGTGGATATGTTCTCCAAATGGGTGGAGGCCTTTCCGACTAGTAAACCAGATGCAGCCACTGTTGCAAAGACCCTAGTTAAAGAAATTATTCCTATATTTGGCATACCGGAAAGAATCTACATTGACAATGGTACACATTTCGTTAACCAAACTATACAGCAGTTAAGCCAGTATTTTGGGATTTCTTTAAAACATCACTGTGCATATCACCCTCAATCTGCAGGGTTAGTAGAGAGGCACAATGGAGTTTTAAAGAATAAGCTTAAAAAACTTATGGTAGAAACACAGAAGAACTGGGTGTACTGTTTGCCCCTGGCACTGTTGAGCATGAGAACTGTTCCGAATACAAAAGGACTGACACCTTTCGAAAAGGTATTTGGAAGAGCTTATTATATACCTCAGTGGAAACCTCTCATGCCTGCAGACCAGGAAGCAGATTGGACACTTGCAGAGTATATGAGGAGTATGCTGAATAATAAACATTTTTTACAGTTTAATTCTGTTTCAGATAAAGACCAAACTAAACCATCCGAAGTAGCAGTAGCCCCAGGCACTTGGGTCTAGGTGAAGACAATCAAAAAGAAGAATTGGACGACACCAAAGTGGGAAGGTCCATATCAAGTACTGCTGAGCACGCCCACAGCAGTCATGATTGTGGAACGTTCATCTTGGATTCATTTGACACACTGTAAACTAGTCAAAAACTTTGAACTTGATAAAACTCTTGCTAACACACAGCAGCAGTAAAATGACAAGACCTAGAGACAATAGAAATACTGAACGACTTCAGCAGTATATTCAGCAGTGTTGCATAATCATCTTAATAACTGCATTAGTGACAATGTTCTTTTTGCTGTGGCCTTTCTTTTCTTCAGCCACACCAGCCAAACTGAACAAACGTGATTCAACATTCATAGACTGGCATCCGAACTTTAACACTTACCAAGCAATCAAATATGTGTATGCTGAGACTTTTAATATTTTGAATTGTTGGATTTGCACAGCTATACCAACAGCATACGAGGGATTATTGATGGCTGCTGTCCCCCTAGGGGTCAATGACACCTGGGAAAACTTGATTTTTGAGACTACACCTGTGAAATCTAGAGACAAAATTGCATTAGTTCTACCTGTTACACAAACAGGAATTGTATGCTTTTTTAAGAATGACACGATTCCAGTAGGTTGGAGTAAATGTAATGTGACTGTTTCTTATAAATGTTATATTAAACCTAAAAATGCAAAAAATACAGAAACAATTTGTGATGCAGATTATGACTCGTACTTTGAGTCCTTGCATAAAACTTTCAGTGATATACAACATAATCCTGTTTTTTTAAAGCAACTGTCTATATAGATAAAAAAAATGTTTCATGCAGGGAAGGTGTATATCAGTACTAAGGTAGAAAATTGTTATTTCATATATGGGAAAAAGGCATACAAATGGTTGCCTGAGAATTGGTCCAGCAGTTGTTTTTTGGGTTACCTGGTCCTGGCCATACGACACACTACAGCTTTGCCTCATGGGAGAATTTGAAACGTCAGAGACGTCACAAAGAAACCTGGAAATCCAATCAAGAAACCTGAGAATCCGGTGGGACAGATCGTAGCAGGCTGGAGAAACCATAACTCTGTGAAAGACAAAAGTAAAGTAGCACACATGGACTTGAGTGACACTATCATATCCTGGGCTGGCATAGCCCCTGCATATGGTGCAGTTAAATCAATTTGGGAACTGAGAAAGCTATCCAAACTTCTCGAGGTCATGAGCAATGCAACTTTTTCTCCTCTTGAATTAATGACTGATGAACTGAATGCGATGAGAACTGTGGTGTTTCAAAACCATATGGCTTTTGACTTCACCCTAGCGGCGAGAGGTGGTACGCGCGCTTTAATCAAAAACGAGTGTTGTTAGTTTATTCCTGACAATAAACACGAGATCAACGATCATTTAGAAGTGATCCAGCAAGTGTCAGACATTACCAGGCCAGGCCCGAACCCAGTGACGGACTTTTTACAGAATTTCTTTGGGGGGTGGGGTTCCATCCTAATGAACATCCTGATTGCCATTTGTGTTGGATTACTTTTGTTAGGAGCATGTATTTGCTGTGGAATTCCCTGCATGAAAAAATTAATCAAAGATTTTATAGACATGTCAGTTTCTGAGACTTTGTATCAAAGTACTGAAATTGAAGAACTGTTGAAAAAGGAAACACTTTCATAAGTTTAAACTGAATGACTGTCTTAGCTGCAAATCCTCAACGGAAGAGGTTAGGAGAAGAAACAAACTGTTTATGCTTTTGAAATAGAATAAAAAGTATTAACTGGGGGAAATGTTAGAAAAATATGTATTAACATATGTGTGCAATGCTTATTTTAAATAAGGGAAGATTAACACATTTTTATTCTATATGCAGTATTAGTCCTATTTGAAACTGAAAACATGCTTTTCTGAAATTGTGCTTTCTGACACTGCAAGATGCACTCTGACCTAGTTTGCTAGCACAGCAAAGTACATGTTTTTGCCTTGGAAATGTACTGAAAAGCAGGTGATTTTCTGCTAGGTCAGGAAATTAAATAGAGAATAATAATAATTTCTGTAGATCCATTCATTGTGGACAATAAGCTCTGTTTGTGCTAATGAAAAAGTGCACAAGCTGCAAGATAGTTATATACTATAAACAATGAACTGCTTCAGAAATCTGTACTTGCATTGTGCTTGAATTAGCCATAGTACCTAGACTTGTAACATCACATAGCAAGAAAGTTATAATTGACCGGTGGTCATCAAGGCCATCCTGTTTACTGAAAAATCTTTTTTAAACTTTGAAGAGTCAGCTAGAAATGTGAGAAACATCTGTAAAGTAACAGAATTGTGAACTGGTGATCTACTATGTCAGTCGTAGTGGGCAATGTCTTAAAAGAAAGGTATAATAACTGTGACACTTCCTGATTTAGTCAGACAAACTCTGTAACTGCATTTTTTGTCTCCTTGTGCAAAAATAAAGATACCTGAACTGAACCTTATGCTTTTGGTCTTTTGAAGTATTTTTCTCTGACATGCACACAGCTGACTGCAGTGAAAATAGAACCCCTACCTAAGTATTTACAAAGCACAGTACTTGACACACTCACAAAAGCACAAGTCTGGCTTTTCCACTGTCAGACAACACATTATAAGTGATGAAATTAGCAATGTCTGGCGAAAAGAGGATGGTAATAGCAGTGATCCACACGCAAGTGTAAAATGGTTTCTTGAATGTCAGCCAGCTGAACAAACACACACACACACCCCACCCATTGACTGCAAGATGGTACCACTGCATCAGCTGCTGGGGTAATGCTACCTGATATGGAGGGCCCAGGTAGTGCAGGGGGAGCAGAGGCATTACTGCCAGGTTCAGTTCCAGATGTACAGGAAGTTAGTGCAGGCACTGGTGGAGGTGGAGCAAGCTGAGACACAGTAGTTTGCCTACCTCCCTGTGCTGTAAAGCATTTTGTGAATTGTCAGAAATTCATGACATCAAAACAATATGACCACACATATAAAAATAAAAAAAGAAATAAGGGTTGGGGTAGGAGAAAAAAATGGTAATTAGTACCATCATGTGTGACATACAATGTATTATTACAATATAAAGACTTTATTTCTACTTTTACATTTATTTATACTTCTTAACAACTACAAACTGTAACTGATGATTGTTCAAAGTAATCCTTACAATGTTCATATGTTGCATATATGCTTGGTCAAATAATACAGATTAAGTTAACAGCAGGGCATTTATGCTATTTCTATTGAAATTATTCTTTAATATTTTTAAATGATTTGAGTATATATTTCTTGCTTGTGGTATATGAACCCACAATGTCTCTCTACAGTATTAGAACTGACTCCTAAAGTTGGCTGGTGCTACAGACTGAAGCATGCATGCTTGATTTTACAGTTAGGATATGCATGCTTAATTTGCTACACCTGTATAGAAGAGCAATACTATAGTTATGTTGTGCTGCATATATACCCTTTGTTTCCCTCAGTCTTTTTAAATGCTCCATATGGGCCTCCCAATTTGCCATTATCTCCTGGGTTGTCTGTGGAATAAAAAGACAAGAACAACAGAAGAGCATTATGCATACCAGTCTTGCCTATATGCAGCTGTCTATCTAGCTTAAATTCTCTTTACCTGTATAGTTACACAACTGCGGGATGTCTGCAGTCCTAAACTCAGCCAGACACTTTTTGATTGTATCCTGCTTGAGCCTTTTGAGGACATTAAAATGGTGCCTCCACTGTTCTTCAGTGTGTGGAATGCCAGTCGCAATGGCGACAGCCTTGGTCAGACTATTCCATGCCTCAGACTTGTACTGGGACCCAGTAAAGTCCCCCTGCAAGAGCCTTCAGCTGTGGTAATTTACAAGGAGTCCAATAAATATTCTGGACTCCTTGACACCCCTCCTTTGAGCCTTGAATTGGGCACCTTCCCTTCTACCCCCAGACATGTCCAATCAGGGAAAACAGCAATAGTTAACAGTGCTTTCCCGCCAATGCATGTTCTCTCATTTACTACTAGTGCACATACCTGAACAGCCATGCCAAGTGAGTTTGCATGACCTTAATCAGAGAGCATCAGTGCCAAACAGAGCTAAAAGCAGTTTATGAACTAAGAAGTATAATCTGACAATTGGAATTAGTTTTTGGTTTGGATGCTGCTGTACCTGTTATTTGATTTAACTCTGCAGACATGTATTGGGCTTTACACACTTATTAAATTCATTTGTGCAATATGGGATTCAAACCAATGCATTAGAGATAACAGATTCATCCACAGAGGCTATTTTTTTTATCTTTGCCACAGAAGAAGTGCTTGCTGAGCCAGCTCATTAATTATATATAAATACACTTGGCAGAGTGAGGGGTTAACCATGTAGGTGTGTGATCTGACAAGGTCTTGTCTTATACATTCATGTGTGTATGAATATCATTGAGGTCTGAAGACCATCGAAGTCCAGAGAAGACAATTATAATTAAAGAAACATAATATTCAGCATGATATTTATAACACATATAATTCATATGAGCTCTGCAACTATACATTTATAGTTATGCTTATTCTTTTCATTTTTTTTTAAATTGATTGGACAAGCATTATTAAAAATGGGAGTGTGCTAGATTAGATCCAAGGCTAACATGCATTGCAGCCCTACACTTACACCTACTGCCACAGGAACAGCTAAAGAACAACTGTATATTTTCATATGCATTATTACGTATGTGTGCTGACTGTCATGCAACACTGTTTTGCGTGTTTGCTTGGTGCCAAAACATGCAAGGCACAATGTTTCTGTTTTGAAATTGTGTACTCATTGTTTCCTATCTGTAGGTGTTCTGTCTGCTTCATGTGTGGGCGATTACGCCAGGTTTGTGTGACATTAAGTAATCGACGCTCAAATGTGAAAGGAAAAGCTCACCATGTTTTATCCTTGTGAGCAGTGATTATTAGATTTCATCCTTAAAGGACAAATGTGGGACTTGAACAGTGATCTACAGATAGTATATATTGTGTGGTTTGTTGTGTTTAGCAGATGTGCTACACACACTTAATTTACAGGTGTAGTTCATGTAGTCTTTATCATAGACATACATTGCATGAAATGTATTTGATTTAGTTATTTTGCCATGTTTGTGCTAAGGTGTGCACCATGCAAATAGCAATATTAAAAAAAGCATAAACAACATTGAAAAAGAAATTTTAGTACACATTAAGATTTTTACACAAGGCTGGATTTGAAATGTCATACAAATTAACCTACAAAACACAGTAAAGGTGCTTATCCCTCTTTGCCACAGAAACAGCTTTGCAAGTCCCATTTCATCCACAGTATTAACAACACATATGACATGTGTACATATTTAGTGCAATGACTGATCACACAACCATTTCTTACTATTATTTGCAGCAATGCAGCTCCATCTTCTCTTTGAAAGGGGTTCACTCTTCTCTTATTTGAGCAGTAATCTGAGCCATGCAGCCTGTAAGGCATTTTATATCATTGTCCTTAAAATGTATGAGAATATTAAATGGCAATAATAACAGTTTTCAACAAAGGCATTTGCATATTAGTGAACAAATAAAATATGCTATAAACCAAGATATCCAAGGAAGGGTATTAGATGTGCATTTAGACATCTGCGAATTAAAATGGCAGTTAAGGTTAGATGCCGCAAATTTTCCTGGAATTAATGGCAGTCTCAGTATTGTCCCTATATTAAAATTAAAGTATATTTTAGGTAAAAACTAGCACATAAGTACCTATTAGGATATTTTAATATTTTTTGTATTTCCTGTGATAATGAAGTGTTTTTATTGTGCTTTAATACAAAACTATTCATATGTAGTTTTTCCAGTTAGTTGGGTATTTGATGTTTTCACTCAGTAGTTTTTTACTTAGCGGTGAATGGTGCATTATTGATTGAATTTTAATTCAATTTTAATTGCATTAATTGAATAATGGGTGGGTGTATTTAAAGGAGTGTTCATGGTTTTGATATTGTTCTGAAGAAGTCTTTAAAGTTTGGACAAAACCTAGGTCAGCTCGTGATACATTTTGCTAATAAACGGTTGGACTTCAGTTCTCTGGTCGGTGTTTGTTATATCCTGTGGTGTGGCAGTGTCAGTTACTAGTTGGTGTATTTGGATACAACATTGACAAGGAGAATTCAGATTCCAACACTGACATAGTGGACGTATTTCACCAAATTAATTAGCAATTAGTGGAGCATACAGCGCAGAAAAAAATCTTTGGTGGATAAACAGGAAATTTGAATAATTTGTTTGGTAGTTTGGGTTTTCCCCTCACCCAACCCACCCAAAACCATCAATTACAAGCCTCTGATAATGAAAATGGGATTCCGAATATCGTGACAAAGATCAGTAATGGGGGTAAACCAGCAACCGATAAGGTAGTGGGATTTAATAAGGAGCAGTGGAAATTTAATAATTTTAATTTCCACACTGATGTTAACGTCAAGGATACTTCAAAGGAAATTGGTAATACGTCCCTTACAGATTGTATTAAATCTTTCGAAACAAAGTTGTTTAGTATGACAAAACTACAGCTAGAAAATGGTTATTTACAAAGAAATATAGAGTTGGGGTTGGTAACACGGGGTCTGCAACTCTGGAGATACCCCAAGAGTGTTGAAAGTAACAGGGAAATGTTAAAAGAAGTGCATAAACTTTTTGATCACACAGGTATCAAATTAATGAGAATTATGACAAAATACAATTATCAAATGATAGAAGAATGAATGGATGAATTAGAGCATGAAAATTAATTCATTCTAACTGACTTGATGTTTGAACAATATCATACAAATTATAATAATATATTGGCCAGTGTGGACAATAGTTGCCATACTATTTCTCAAATAAAACTTCATAAATTGAGAAGAGATATGGAAGAGTATTCCAATAATAAGGTTTATCCCCTTTCAGGAGGTAACCATGGCAATCAAAGAGGTCTGACCAATAACAGCGTAGAAGGTAAAAAGGAAATGGCATCGCAATGGAATGATTGTCATCCTCGGCAGACAGAATCCCCTTTAGAGACTGGGCCCAGGCAGTCCGAGAGGCTGTGCAACAAGGACCAGGATAGTTACAATGCAAGAAGGGGAGAGGAGAACTATTACTTGGAACAGGGAGCTCAGCTTGGAAGGTTTGTATGAAACGGGTGATTTAAAAATTTTTAGCAATCCTGTGGTTATTCTTAATACACATGAGGATTACAAAGTGTATAATTATTCTAAAAAAGAGCTTGGTGTGGAGCATGCTAACCTGCTATCTAAAGGGTTTATGTTTGTACCAGGAAGGGGAGGAGTACTATCAGAAATGTTGATTGATCTCAAAAGGTTTACGCGAAAAATATCAGGATGTGGTTCACTGAAGCTGGTACTGGCCAGCAACTTAATGTACTGATAAAACCCAGCAAATTTAATCTGCCTGCTAACCATATGGCATCTATGTTTGAGAGAGCATGTGAAATAGACATCAGGGAGTATTTGAGAATTAGAAATAGTGATAATTACAACAATATGACTGAGAAAGAAAAGAGTTTATTATTTGAACTAGTTAATGACAAAGGCATACAAATTATGAAGCCCGACAAAGGTAATGAAGCTGTAGTAATGGACAAAAATTATTATATTAACACCATGTTGGGTATGTTAACAAAAGACACATATGAAGAAAGTAGTATCAATGAGATTCATACTGCGTATCTGAAATATGATTTGTTAATTGATGACTTATTATTCCAGGGGCAAATAAATGAAACTGAACATAAATATTTAAGAAATGATAAGCCTATGGTTAGCAATATTTCTGGAATACCAACAATACATAAGCGTTTAGACAATATCAAGTTCAGGCCTATTGTGGATGGTAAGATGAGTAAAACATGTTTTATAAGCATATATCTTGATTACCACATGCAAAAAGGGCTGGCAACATTTGCTTATATTACTAAGGATTCTTGGCATTTTTTGGATAAATTGAATAAGATAAATGTTACAGAGGATACTATTTTGCTTACGATTGATGTATGCAATTTGTTCTCTATCATTCCCCAAGAGGTGGGATTAAAATGGTTAGAGCACCAACTGATAAAAAGTGGTTTATTTGATCAGGACCAGATAAATGCGTTTGTGACTCTAATGGAATCAGTATTATGTAATATTTTTTTGTATTTTGAAGGACACTTTTACAAGCAAGTTACAGGAGTGTCTATGGGGGCAGCTTGTGCCTCCATATATGCTAACTATGTCATATCCTTTTGGGAGCAAGAGTATGTTTTCCCCAGTGAATTTAACATTTACATAAAACAATATGCATGTTTACTGGATGATATTTTCATTGCTTGGGAGGGTAGTGTAGAACAGCTTGAGGAATTTCTTAGATTCATTAATAATACAGTTGAATTTTTCAAATTTACTCACAAATATAGTGGTGAAAAATTATCTTACTTGGATGTAAATTTGGAAGTGGATAAAAATCAGAAGTGTTTGAAATCGGGGATTTGCAGAAAGGCTACTTTTTCAAACTCTTATTTAGATTTCAGTAGTTGGCACCCTCACCATCAAAAAAGATCCATTGTATAGGGACAAATGGTGAGGGTGGCCAGAATGGTTAATGAGTATCAGGGGTTTATTGATGAATTGGAATTCATGATGGGGATGTTTATAAGAAGGGGTTACCCACTGGCTTTATGTACATCTATTAGAGATGAAATTATTTACAAATGAGCAGCTGGTGTGTACAATGCCCTTTTAACTGGGACATCTGTGGGGGTACAAGAGAGAATTTCAGAAGTAGGGAATGGATTGAATCAATATGATGGAAGAAATGAGAGATTACATTTTGTCATTACCTTCAACCAGGATGCCGAATTGTTCATATATATCATCCGGAAAAATTTGAGTTTGTTAAAATTGGATAAGAATATAGATGATAAGATGGGGAAAGCTCACAAATATGTCTTTTAGGAGAGATAGATTGTTTAAGGACATTCTTGAGATGGGGTCTTATAGAAATAATTCAATGACCAGCTGACAATTGGGTAATTTTAAATGGGGAAGGTGTAACACTTGCAAGCACATTATGGAAACTGGGCATCAGATTAGGGTCCAAGGTTGCCACATATCCATTCAAGCACACTTTAATTGTTATAGTCGGAATGTGGTTTATTTAGCTAAGTGTGGGGAATGCCCTGCATTTTATATAGAGAAAACCTGTAGAAGCCTTAGAGAAAAGGTGAATGAGCACTTGCTGGACATTAAGCATGCCAGAATCACTAATGCATTAGCTAGACATATAGGACAGTACCCTGGGCATGTATTTAGGTTTTGTGTCATTCAACAGATAAACCAAGATATCCAAGGAAGGGTACTAAACGTGCATTTAGACATCTGCGAATTAAAATGGCAATTAAGGTTAGATGCTGCGAACTTTCCTGGAATTAATGACAGTCTCATCATTGCCCCATATTAAAATTAAAGCATATTTTAGGTAAAAACTAGCACATAAGTATCTATTAGGATATTTTAATATTTTTTGTATTTCCTGTGATAATGAAGTGTTTTTATTGTGTTTTAATATGAAACTATTCATATGTAGCTTTTTCCAGTCAGTTGGGTATTTGATGTTTTCACTCAGTAGTTTTTTTTACTTAGTGGTGATTGGTTGCATTATTGATTGAATTTTAATTCAATTTTAATCGCATAAATTGAATAATGCATGGGTGTATTTAAGGGAGTGTTCATGGTTTTGTTATTGTTCTGAAGAAGTCTTTAAAGTTTGGACGAAACCTAGGTCAACTCGTGATACATTTTGCTAATAAACGGTTGGACTACAGTTCTCTGGTCGGTGTTTGTTATACACACAACAGATATTTGGGTCAGTCTTGAAGCTTACAGCTCATTCTGCCTCAGTGGACATTTGATTTTTATCCACATGTCTGTCTGTTTCTTTCTTACTCACATGCACTCACTTACCTTTTGTGTTAGCCCAGGCCTCCTGCCCCCTCCACACAATGCCCTGTGCAAATGATGGTAACTGTGCAATATCCTTGTTTTCTATCTTTTGGATTCAGGGATTCATAAGTCTTTTGTCTGATGCTCAGGGTACATAGCTGACTTAATGCTTAATATATCTGTGTCTGTGATGCTGTTTTGCAAATTGTGCTTTTTCTTGCAAGTTTTTGTAATGTATACAACCCTCCCAATCTCTTAGACCAACAAAGCTGGACCAAACCATAATTAAAAGTAGGGTAAAGGTCCAACAATAGGGAAACTTTTTAAATATTCTTACAAACTTAGACAGTTGATAGAATAACAGGTTTGCATTACTATTTTTATGATTTTTCTGAGGGGTATAAAGTCTGAAACCGAAATGTGTGTCACTATTTTCTAACTTCACTCTTTAATGATTTGCCATTACAAAAGTATGAGGCCAGACTGTGGACATTCTGTGAAAATCTGTACATTTGAGAGTTTGAATGTGTGAATTATTAATACATGAGGCCTATTAGTTGATCACGGACACATGCATTCAGATAAGTCTCTAGTGTCACATCTTGATGTCATTGCTTTAAAAATCACCCAGCTTATACTTACTTACATTAGTAAGTAACAGTATGCAAGGATCTGTCATTCATTTATGTTCTTAGACATTTACTTTTGTATTCCAGGTTCAACACTTACCTTGGAAATCCAGCAGTTGCAAGAGTTTTAGTTCAGGGCTGACTCTTTCTGATGCTAGCAGTACACAGCCATTACATGGGTAAGTAAAGGTTGTGAACATCGCCTGGCATCAATATTACTATATGTATGTGCATAGGATGAACGTTTTAGACCCTTAGGTTGTAAACGTGTGCTATCCATTACCACTTGGCCAGCATGAGGGCATATTGTTCACGCCTACATCTGCCTACACCCACAGCAGCTGCTGGATCCCCCTCTGATTCCTCACCTGCATGTGGCTGTAGTGACCTTGCCAGTGATGGTGGGATGTGTGGTCCTTCCCATTGGTGATCCTTCTGAAGCAGTTTTCTCAGGATAATGTTGTGAAGCATGGCACAGACAGTGAAGATTTCAACACATGTATGCGGATTGTACTGGGGCCTCACCAGATGTATCTAGGCACCATAACCAATATTTCAGCAGCCCAAACATATGCTCTACAATATTTATTGTTTGAGTGTGTGCCTCATTATAATGTTCTTCACTTGGTCTGTGTGAATTTCTGATGGCTGTCATCAGCCAGAGTTCCAGTGCATAACCTGCATCCCTCAACAAATGACTCTGTGGGTTATCCCCCCAGAAAACATCTCATATAACTGAAAGCTGTGCCAGATATGTGAGTTGTGATAACTGCCTGGGTTGCCAGCACACACTTTCAGGATGATTCCCTTAGCATTACACATGACCTGGCATTTAATGGAGTGGAAGCCGTTTCTATTTATATATACCCTTCCCTGTTCCCCTGGTAGTACTCTGATTTCTACATGTGTACAATCTATGGCTCCCAGGACTTCAGGGTAGTATGCTACAGGGTATAACTCCTGCCTAGTTGTAGCTCGGTCATCAGGTGTATGGGGAAAATATATGTAGTCGCTGGAATGTTATAGCATAGCATTCAGGAATTGATGTAGGATCCTAAATACTGATTCCTGTGACACCCCCAGCATGTCCCCTGTTGGTCTATGAAAGATTCCTGTAGCTAATATTCTAAGTACTACACATACCTTAGTCTCTACCAGTATTGGTTCCCCTCAGATTGTCCTTGATCTCAGTTGAGGATGACAGAGGTTGCAGAATTCCTGTAGTGTGTCTCTATCCACTCTGTAGTTCTCTACAATTTCCACCTCATGCAGACCATGAAAAGTTAAAAGTTAAATAGGGTCTAAACACCCTTTTACTTCTTGGCTGTGGTCTATTAGCAGCAGCAGCATAGATTTGGGTCTGCTGCACATACACTTGAATAAGAGCAACAACAGCCCCTAACATTCTTTTCATGTAGACTAGTTTCTGTGGCTGTTTTCCAATAGGTTTTGGAATTCTCAAGGAAAAACAGCACTGAGTCTACCCAGTTGCTTTATAGCTTGTTGAATAAGTCCTCCAGCTTGGATTGGTTGATTAGCATACAATTCAGCTGCTTATGCTGTAACTAGCATTAGCACCATATTTACTGGATTTGAGCAACTCTACGTGCCATGTAGAGCTTCTTACTTAATGCAAAATGATGTGCTATTGTGTGCAATGAGATGCAATGTGCACATGGTTTTAGCAAACAGTGTAGAGTTTATTGAATCTGCCCCATACTTAGCATCCAGCTGTAAAACCTTCTATTGCAACAGTTGCTGTCTGGGAAACTGTTGTTTGTACTTTGGCTCTTATGCAACCAGTCAGGAAAAGTGTGAGAGCATTAGTGTCCATAACAGCACACTTTTCATAAAAGATATTCTATGCTTCCCCAAATCATACCACAACTGCCTTCCAGTTTAATGCTGCTCAATTAAAGAGACACCATAGATGTATTGTCTATACACTGAGCAAATGACTGCAAAAATAGCTTCATATCCTTTGTTTGAACAGACCACAACAGGAAGCCAGCTTATCTGACCTGGTCTTCTTCCAACATGCATTGCTATATCTCTGTGCAGACTTAGCAGCAGTACTCTAAATGACTGCAGAATTCCTACATTATATAAAATCAGCATACAAAGTATTAGTCCAGATAAAATCATTGTAGCTAGCAGATCTAAAAGTCTCTCTCTGATACCCACTCTGTGGAAGGAATAAAAGACGCCTTGTTGACTGTTCAAATAGTTTATTCAGTTAAGTAGGTAAATAGAAAAGTGTTGTTTAGCACAACATCTAGTGGAGATGCAGGACATTGGCTCATAATTCCAATGAGAAACCCACACAACCTCACTGAACAAGGTTACAACCATGTCCATGCAGAAACTAGAAATATCATAGAGTGTGTGTTTGGGCTGTTCAAGTCACATGTCCACCATCTGAATACATCTGAAGGTGTCTTCTAATATCACCCTGCCACCTCTGCCAAAATACTGGCTGTGTGTTCCACCTCACATAATATTATACTTACATGGATCACAGTTCCCAACATCATAGGCAGCTGCATCTGAGACAGATTAGGATTAAGGGGATGAGCTAGAAGTAGGGGATGACCATGCCTGACAGGAACAGGAACAATATGTTATGGCACTGGCTAAGAGGCAGTAAATTGTACATACATTCACCACATAACTAGCATAAGAACTCACCAGATATAAACAGTAACAGTGATTCTTGAAAACAAACAAGTTTGTGCTTACCCATGCATTGCCTGGCTACTGTAAGCATCAGACATAGGCAGCCCAAGGTTAGAATGCTCTCAGCAGGAGTTGCAAAGGTGTGTGTTCACACTTTCCTAAACAAGTATCACAACCTATACACAGATTAAACAGGTAATAAAAATAATGATGTATACACAGCAATATCACACCACATAAACTGATATACCCAGCAAATACATGGCCCTGTAGTTATGTTGGGTGGCAGCTACTCACAAACTAATCTCAAGTGAGGGCTGGTAAACATACTTTCTCTGAACAACTCTACCTACACCCCTGTGTGGACCACCTGCTCACAATGTCTTGGGGGAGATTCTGCAATGTCTCCACACTGGGCTACCTTAATCAACCATGTCCCCATAAACCTATCTACTTTCAGATGGTTCATTGTCGTGAGAATGGATAGGCATGCTGACTGCCCATAGTGAGGAGAAGGTATGTGGAGGACACACTCCCTGTGTCTGACATACTCCCTGCAGTCCCAGACTATAACTGTTCATCTCCATCACCATCATAATCATCACCATCAAAGGATAAGGATCCTCAAACAGCAAAAAGAGCTGCATCCACAGTGCTGGTGTCAGATATCATTTCTCCTGTGAATATACACAAAACATAACAATAAAAATACACATAATGTTTGTGCCCAAGTAGTACAACCAGACATGCCAGTGCTATAATTTAATTGACTACTAAACATAAGTAATGCATGTAGGTATGGCCATACAATGTGCAGGTGGTCATTGCATTTGAGTGTCAGATGTACCTAGATCTAATAAGTGAGAGAATTAGTATAAGTATACAAGTGACTATCAGCTGCAAAGCTGAGAGTAAAATATTTGAGTGACAAACCTGGGGCATCATTAGTTGAAATCATATGGGACCTGTCCATTCCTGCTTCAACATCCAGTACTGCACTGTGAAATTTTGGTGAGCTGTCTTCATCCCTGATTGATGACAGGAACTCCTCTGTTTTAGTTGGTGTTAGTTTGTTATCCCACCACTTGCAGACCACTGTCTCTGGTCTGATCTTGTCTTTATGTATCATATCAGTGTTGGACCAATGAGACTTGTTTTTGATCACCTACCATCAGACATGGTAAAAAGAAGGGCTTGTCTAAGGCATGTGTATCAATGAGCCATCCTCCATGGAGATGTAGGGGCCTGTGGTATAAACTCATACTCCGAGCTACACGCTCTAGGGACCTAAACCTTGTCACCACAATAAACAGAACATGCCAGAGGGATAGATTCCTCTCCCAGAGACTTCCCATACTCTGGAATAAACTACCTATCTATATCAAACAAAGCTCCTCATTAGCACTCTTCAAGAAAAATCTTGATGATTGGATGGGAAATAAGAAATTCACCCTGGGGATCACCTCTGTGGCTCTGCTCAACAGTGGCACAGGAAAATAATTTTCTCAGGTGGCAAAAGCCAGGGTACCATTTTGGCTGGGCTTGTATAGGCCCCAGGGCCAATAGCCTAGTACCTACCTATGAACCTATACTCAGTCTCTGAAAAATAGGGCTTCCATGAGAATGTGCCCTTAGCAGTTTTAGGAGCCATATGCCTGCTGTGATGAAATAAGAAATGGAAATTATAACACAAGTTAAAACACTTGCAGTACATGCAGTTTAACAGTTATGAAATAATAATATACCAATATGCAGTCAGTAAATAACATATTCAAGTCTGACACAAACATACCTGCACCCTAAAATACAACCAGCAGTATAAGCACCAATGCATGTTCTCCACAGTAAAACATACTTAGCTGTAACCTACACAAACACATGTCCTGATGCACCCCCCAAAAAGATGCAGGAATGTCCTCCTAACAAAAAGACAGTCATCACAAGAATAGCACAATATGTGGAATGGAAGAAAACCTAAAACTCACAGTGACAGCAGTTTTACATACTTGCTAGTTGCATAACATTGTAGTGGAACATGTTAAGAGACCACCAGAAAATACATGTCTGAACTGATTGCCCGTGTAGGCAGGGCAAGCCCCCCATTTTTTCCTTGAAAACAGAATGAATTTTAACCAAATGTTTGAATCAAAAAGTGTTTCTGACAACAGCCAAAGAACTGGCACTGTGCCCTGTGGTAGATGCAGACAATGTCACTTTATTATAAAGGGAGATCACATTTTGCTAGAGAACCAACTAGGTAGTAGGATGGAATTTAAGAGGATATTGTTGTTCTAAGAGGTTAATTTATTTGGCAAAATGTAAAGGGCGCTCCACATTTTATATTGATAAGACAGACAGAGCTTTAAGAACAAGGATTTACAAGCACTTTTTTGAAATAAATGGGAATAAAGAAACAAATGCTCTCTACAAATACTCCAGGAAGTGTGCAAATTTTAGTGGATTAGGTCTGGTATTATAGACATTTTGACACCTAATATTAACAGGGGGATTGGAAGCTCAGTTTATTAAAAAAGGAGTCAAAATGGCAGTTGAGACTAAGAGCCACTGGTACATATCATCAACAACTTACATGTCAATATCTTGAAATTCTAGATAGAAAAACATAAATAAAAAAGCATACATATATAACAATGCAAATCAGTAAAAAACATGCCTAACAAATGCAAAAATAGAGGAATTTGCACAGTGTGTAACTATTCTTAAACATGTATATATGCACTAAAAAAGTCATAAAAACAACTTAAGCATAAAATATATAAACACCAACTATTAAGAACATAAGTTGGAAAATTAAACATCATAATGATGGTTAAACAACATTGTCCAAGAGAATAATGCATGGCAAAATCATTCTATAATGGTTAAAAGAGGGTGCTGAAATGGCACTAGTGCATAACTGCATTTCTTAAATAGTAATCTAACAAGTGTCCGTAAGAGTCATACTGTGCGTCCTATGAAATGTGTATAAAGACTAGTTTGTATATTTAAACACATTAATGCCAACCTCCCTATTTCATGGGAAAACTCAGCCCACTGAGAAATGGCCTTAATCTAACTATATAAAAAGTACATTTCAAAAGTAAACCTCATTTAACACACATAATAACATATGCAAATATAACATCTCTTATTCGAGCACTCAGTATAGATCACAATTTCTTGTGCATAAGCACAATTTATATTGTAAATATCCAATAGAATGAAACGCACTGTTGGTGTGTTACCGTAAATTTCTAGAACTAACTAGTGGGAGAATATTAACTGGTCAGTTGGCATCAAATAAATGGCACCATTGACTGCAAAAAAGACCATAAAAGCTCTCATAAAAATGCTCAACACCCTTAATTTTTGAAGTTATCTAACCTCCTTAGACTTATAAAATATATAAAATTGCATTTGCTATAATCAAAAATACAGTAAAGAGCATGTCAAAAAAATAATAAATGATTAAACACAATAGCATAAAGACAAAGCTACAATAAAAATATAGTTTTACCCATCATACTTCAATAGTGTGATTCATATTTAAAAATCAATCTGCAAAAATCCAGCCCCTATACCTAATGGGTAGGCAACATGCCAACTAACCATGGGTATAACTATGGTGCTCTCATGTCTAACGCTCATCTAACATTGAGCAATAGACTCATATGGCAGATAGACCACTAGAATCACAAAAATTATGAAAAATAGGGGTGTCATGTCCATATGGAGTTAGTCAAAACCAAACGGTGTTGGGACTCACTCCCACCCCAAGCACAACTACCCAATAAACTAAGCTAAATTAATAGTCAAATTTCCATGAAGGAAGTGAAAGACGAATATGTAAAATTAGAATAAGATATGACATTAAAATTTCCTTTTGCATGTCAATAACTAAATGACCTATACTATGTAAAGGTTAAATCCAATAATATTATATATTGTAGTATATAACAATCAAATTTAATGGTAGGAATAATGTTAACACTCTTCAAGTATACGGCATATACTTAACTACTCCGAAGATATATAAATAGCCGACATATGGATAATGCGGCAATCTAGTACATCCAGATACTGGTAAGAAGTTTGAGTTCAGAGTCCATGCCGACTGTCAGAGCTCTATTGCTGTTTACTTAGCTTTATGTATGACATGTCAATCATTTTATTTAGACAAAACCAATCAGACACTCAAAGAGAGGATGAGAGAACAGCTCTATAGTATTAGAATGAAATATGATAAAAATGCATTATCTAAGCATGTTAACATGGCAGGAGATGAACATCACAAAGAGCCTCTATAAAACCTATTTTGAAACAAAGGAAATTATCAGTTGCCACCAGTTAATTATGTTATCCTAGGTACCTGAAATGCTATTCTGTCTTTTTTGAACATACTAAAAAACTTCAGATAAAGATCCATTCATTGACAGGTTTACACCGATACTACGTATGAATGCTGGTAGGTTTGGATCCACAGATGGTTGGATCGGGTTGTCTTTTGTGTTTGGATACATTTTGGTGTATGCTGGGTCAGTGTGATTTGTGTTCATTGTGCTATGGTCGAGAGACTATTTTTCTCTTTGTTTTTTTTTTTTTTTTATATATATTGACAAGTTATGTATGAGAGGACTACCTTACATATCAGGTTATGATGTACTGTAGATCATCCACTAGGCATAGGGGCATATTTTGTATATTGGTGATGCCATTTCATATAGCCCTGATATATGAATACTATACTTTTTGGGTGAATGTTTTATATAGCAATTTATCCTATTGGTGATTTACTGTTAATGTAACAATTATTTATTGATTTATTTATCTTTCTGTTTTATTTTTGATGATGTATATACCCTCTCTAGTCGTAGAGACCCACTAACAGATGCATCTACGCTTTTACATCTACTGCAAGATGATCCCCGGGATACATGAAGCTTGTGGAATAATGCCAAATATGGCCGTCGAGCAATTCAGATATGATCCAATACCATGTGCACTACCGGCGTACGCCAGAACTGCGTAGCCCTCGGCATAAGTATGCTAATCACCCCGTGCACAGTGTTGCACCATGCAAATGAAAGCAGATAATGATTCACGAAGTGGTGCAGGTGTAGTGTAAGCCCACGGAAATATAAATCAAAAAACACGGTTTACATTTTCCCAAACAGAACATCAGAGCTATGGAAGCGGACATGACTCATGTATAACAAAGTTAACAAACGCCAATGGCTAAATACACAGGCAATGGCATAAGAAAAGATGCACAACACCTAAAAAACAACATTTAATGTCATTTCCACAGTAACGCACAGTACAACCGCAGGGCATGTGTGCGCAAACTGGAACATAAAGAAAATATATAAAAATGTCATAAAATCCAATGTAATACAAAGCAGGTTTACACCATAATACACAATGGTAGGCATGGAAAACCACAACCAAGGTGCAAGGGTTGCTAAGGGCCTGTGACAGTGTTCGGCGCGGTAACTATGAATTAGTAGTCAATACCATGCAAATGAGGCAGATAATACTGAATCGCAAATGTCCCACCAGATGAAGGTTGAACCATACAGCGCAGCACTATAATACCAAGGAGTGGCTCAGAGGAGATACATGACATCAGCAGAGGGGTGTGCCACCATAGCAGCAAGCACATTGGAGCAATGCAAATTGGCCTGGCCATTGCTAAGCAAAGCTGCAGGACAGGGGTGGGGAGGAAGGTATAGAATCGTTTAGTTGAGAGCACACATGGTGCCCAAAAGCGCATGTGTACGGGGATGAAAACGTGCCCGAAACCCAGTAAGCGGATGCATGCGGCGTGAACAATAGCACAAACAGGAAGGTCAGGAGAAGAAAAGAAGGAAATGCCAAAGTAGAGTAATTGGCGTACCAATGAGCAATCAACACCAATCAACTCACAGCGGCCAATCAACGGCAGCTGTCAAGTCTGCGCGCAGAAACCTGCAAAACAGGATAGGGGAGGCATCGGAATGCAAAGAAAGGAGGGGAGGCATTGGATTGCAAAGAAAGGAGATCTGTCATAGCAGAGCAAAGCAAACTGACAGTAGACCAGCAATAGCACACATTACACAAGATATGCCAGGTCTAGGAAAGTACAAATGAAAGCAGGCTGCTGGATGCATGCCAGAAAATGGTAGGTGGAATGTGCAGAAATGTAAAGGGAAGGTCAAGAGGTAATCCACGGCAGCCAAATGCAATTCAACACCAAAGGCACCACAATAGTAGTTCCGGTAGTAAAACACATAAGATACCCTGTAGCTACGATCGTACATACACCCCCTATGACATCATCGGTGTTCACAGCACAATAGTATAAAGTGTGAAAGCACCCTGCACACACCTGTGAATTCCCAAACACTGTACCATAGGTGTAAACACACGGGAAACTTTTAAAATGTACATGTTGGGAGCTGCCGTAGCTGTGATTCATTAGCATGTGTTAGAGACTGACGGTGCTGTGGAGGATGATGCCGACAACCACCGCAGGCCCCGGAGGAGGAGAAGAGTGTTCAGACCAAGGGAAAACTACTAACTGATAGCTCTTTAATTAGGGACGGAGCCCACACACATATATATGGAATATGTAGAAATGCAAGCCCCACAAACCTGTATATGCTACGTACACCCACCAACATCCCCCACACTAGAAACTATAGCAATACAGACTGCAATAACAGCACAAACATCCAGTTAGTCAATTACATCTGCAGAACCATCAACATACCTTGTGAGAGACACAATTAAAGGCGCCATGCAAAATTGCAGCCATTATATAATGGAACAAATGGCGATGTTACAGGTTTTGTTTGCAATAGCCCGTTATCAGAAGTTGGGATGACAGGAACACCCACATGTTGAACCACATACTCTAGCTGTTGCACACAATCCATGGGGGGCATGAATCTAAAGTATAATTGTCTATGCATATCAGTTGCAATTACACATAACAAAACACAATACAGGCTGTCTCTCCGAAGGTAGGGCAAATGGGCAATGCCCAAGTGGAGAATTCAGTTATACCCCACTGTTGCCGTGTAATTGGCAAATGGAGTAGCTGCACAGCTGATATACAAGTAATTAGTCACTCAGGAGCACCAATTGGCAGGAGGAAACCACATGTTACAAGTATAGACGTATATAAGGATGACTTGCCAGACATTCAAACCATATGCTCATACAAAATACCTGTTTAAGCAGTGTGAGAGAGATAGAGACGAAAGTCCGTAATGATAACAAGGTATGTAGAACACTCGGTATGTAAGTTTATGTATAGCATGTTTTTTATTAATTATTTACTGTATGCATAGCCTGGTTTGCATTAAATAATAGTGTCCACAATGCATAAAGTTGGAAAAGGTATTTATGTAGTGATGTCTTGCTGAGCATACTAACGCATGTAGAAACTGTGCGTCCAGCAGTGGCCCACAAGGTACACATCACAGATACCACAAGGGATGCTACATGAGGGCTTTAAACAGAACAATTCCATACAACCCGCCATCAGTGTTAGGGTATGTCCAACAAGTACGTGCCATAGCAGGGGATACTATATGTTGATATACTATCACAGTAGGCATGTGTATGGGCATATAACGACAATGACATGTCTAAGGTGGTCCCGCTGTGCAAGTATGCTTTGCATTACTGGATACTATGTGAAATATGTATAATGTATAGTATTGTAGGTAGATATGTGAGATATTCTACACAGCATAACAGGTATATCATGCATACCAAAGGTATCATCTATTGGCATGTACAATAAAAGGATACATATGGCTTGTAGGCATGGGACATTGCAATATCATGATAGCTAATCTAAATGGAAGGGCTACCAAGTAACCATGCACAAAGGACATGTAATAGCTTCCCAGGTTCATAGTGGGGTACTATGCAGTCTGGCAAGTCTATGTGTAAGCACAAATACAGTGTTCACACCAGTGGCACCTCTCTAGGGTAGTGTCCTGTGAACAGCAGAGCCGTGTGTTACCTGCACCGCTGCACAGTACAGCCACTGCAGTGATCCCTGGCGTACATGTGTCTCCCAACCACCAAGGGAGGTATCACATGAACAGTGCTACTGAGTGTCCCTGCATGATTTACATAGGACTCATGTTCCAAAGCATAGTGAGTGACCAGTTTGGGAATGTAACCCTCAAGCACATCCCACTCATTGTTGCGTGTGTGCACATATCCATGAGCACGTTACTCACAGTGGCTTTTGCTTATGTCGCATATGTGGAGTATATCCATTAATATTGTTGTGGACATGGGCCCTGTCTGTTCAGCAGAGGTCACCCCTGAGTATGTAGTATGCAAATGTGTACAGACGTGGTGTCCGTAGTTCAGCCGCATACTGTAACTGTCGGAGCTCAATAAATGTCATGGCGTGTTAATGGTGTGGTATGTAAAGCTGTAGCTGTTGTGTAAGGTACACCCTAAATGGGGTGGTGTACCCTTGAATGTGTGTAGATGTCTTGAGTTCAGAGGTACAATGGGTGCCTATGTACCAGCTACACACCCAGTACAGATAAGTGTGGCCACGTAGAAGGATATTCATGCCACAGTGGCAATACGGTAACCACAGGAGTGGGTGCAACACACGTGTGTACTACAAACATGTACAATGTGGTATGTATGTAGGGGACTACCACCTATGTGATAGTCAGTGGGTGGGTGAATGGTGTAATGCAAAGATGATGTTCATTCACCTTGTGTCATGCAGCTTGAGGCCATGATATTCATATCAGGTATCCGTCACAGTGACACCCGTATGGATGGAGTCAGTATCAGCTGGTGGATCAATCATGACACTTGGTATGCAGGGGTTTGTAAAGCTAGGCAGGGAAAGTCACTCTGCGCTAGCCTGTACCTCAGGGAAGCATATACTGAACATAAGGGGCCCAATGATTGAGGACTGTGGTATGGCAAATGTAATTGAAATGCAGTAGGTACTATGGTATGCTACCCTCATTGTGTGTGCCCTGTCCATGAGCCATGTTGCATAACATCCTGAGACATAGGGTACGATGTGCAGGTGGATGTATATGCTGTCAGTACCAGAATGGAGAATGGTGCTGAAAGGCAATGAGAGGACAATGTAGGATGTGTGGACTCCCGTACCATCATCAACTACCCTGGTAACTGTATGAAAGGAGTCCACCAGGTGTAGGGGCCATGCTCTGGCCCTAACAAGTCCAACCCAGGTGGCATCAAAGGACCAGAGCCCAACAATGTCTCTGTGAATGACGTCCTTGATGATATGCCCCATAGCTGTGCAGAACAGTTCAGTCAGGTGTGTAGGACTATAGTCCCACTCGTGCATTGTGGTGCCACCTGTGTGGAGTGTGATAAATGTTGCTGTGTGTCATTCAGGGGCCACAATGTCTGATACAAGGCTATTACTGAATATGGTGGCCTAGTGGGGAGACATGTCGTTCAGAGGTTTGTGGACATCACAGCCTGGGACTTTGGAAGGTGACATGGGGCCAGTGTCCCAGGACATATAGAGTGCAGGTTAGTACTGTGTAGGTCTGACCGCAGGGACACCACAATGTGCCTGCATGGATTGTGGCCCTGTAGTGAGTGAGAGGGTGTAATGTTAGCATTAAATCCATCCGCCAGCATGTTGCCAACATCACCTGGGTCTGTAATGTTCCTGAGTGACTATTGTATGTGAGAGCAAATGTGGGTGTTGCCAATGACTACTGACATACCACCATAATGCCTTGTGGTACACCCCGGAAAGTGTTGCAGTAATATTTGCGTAGCTAGTCTTGGAGTATGTGATGAGGGATCCCATGACCCTACCGAGGCTGACCAGTGAGCTACGCCACCCATGGGATTGTACACCACTGTGCAACAGCCTCCACCTGTTGTTGTACATTATGTCCATGGAACTTGACCACCAGAGTGGCGTCTGTTATCTACTGTGTACCATCATGGCTCTGTGTGGAATATCATGATTCATGTAGTCATGTACGTGCTAAAGAAGTGCACTGGGATATATTTCAGCATTTGTAAGTGCATTGTCCATCTGCACGGGTGTCATGACGTTAACAATCGCTGTCATAAGACGTCTGTAGTAGATGTTGTAGTACTCATGTACTGTGTATGCCGTGAAGGGTGTGGTGCTGGGATGTGGCTAACAAGGTTGGTTAGCATATGTTTGGAATCCACCAATGAGGGGATAACCCCAGGTGTAGAACACCAGTGACATGTTGGTAGTGTTCATGTCAAGGTTACTGTTGGTCTTGGAGGTGGTGTGTATGGGTTGATCCAGCCGAGTGGAGGTTATGACTCATGGATGTGTCGGTACATGAGTGGCTATCCCAGTTAAGTGTGGGGTAGTGTCAGTCACACATCAGTAGTAGCTGTCTGAGCCCTACTGTCCAGTACACCAACAAATGAGGTCTGATAACCGTGGGGTATGTTGTTGAATCTGAAGCTTGTTACAATCTGTATAGCTGTTCCAGACACAGTTAGTTGCACATGGAGCACCTCTGATGCATTGTGCTAAGTAACTAGCCAGGATGTGTGTACAACATAGTGGGATATGGGAACACCTCAGCTGTGGGTGTGCCGGTCCAGGTATGTGCCTGAAAGGTATGGTCTGTCTATAACCTGTTATTGTAGGTATGCTCTGCAGAGCCTAGAGGCAGGTCCCAGTCACTGCAGAGATATTGGAGTGGTGCATTATAAGGTGTGCCTTGCCTGCGTGCGTCACAGAGGAAGATGCAAGCAATGTGTCACATGGCCCCATGCCCTGCTTGCCAGTTCCCATCCTGCCAGTGACTGTTATTGGAAACTGTGCAAGACAGGCAGTATAGAAGCAGCAAGAGCCTTACATGTGATCTGCACTCCCAGGGCTGACAGGTGCAGGTCATCTGTGCCAAAGCATTGTGTTTGACCAGGTCAGTCAAAGCGGACAGAAACCAGATGCCTGTGGAATGACAGCAGAAGCATAGGCAACTTTTGAAGTGACACAGTCAGTCATTGTACAGTGAGATCGGGTCCGGATGAATGCATAATGCTCCCCAGGGCTAGGCCCACACCTTCACGGCTATAAGACTGGTGAGCTATTGCATGGCCCTGCACACGTAGTCTGTGAAGTGGCATCTCAGGGCAGTCACACTAACTTGGAGAATGACAGTCACATCATACCTGGTGAGGTGTGGCAAGGGTGCATAGGTTATGTTGCAGAACCAGTTACCCAACAGCAAGATGTAAGCCACTATCGCCTTGTATAGCCTGCTGTGTGGAGCTGCAGTGTGACCGCCTACAGACTCACCTATGACTGGTGTGTTGTGTATGTTATAACACCCTATTGGCTGTATGTGTTGGGCACACATGAGTCTGTGGGCTATAAGTTGGTGATGTTGTGTTCCGTGATGGGGGCTGCCTCTGGTGCCTACACAGAGTATGGAGAGGTACTGCACAAGTTGTCCTCGTATGTGTGGCCTGTGGTGGAGATCATGTGAGACTATGTGATGAGTGGGGTGTGTTGTGAATGTTACACATCCCCACATGACTGTCAGGTGCAGCCAGGGTTGGTGACAGCATTACCCCCAGCAGGGCTGCATAAGTGCAGCCCCCACAGGCTGTAGTGTCGTATGTTGGGAGGTGAGCATTGAATGAGTACATGAGACAATTGCTCTATTGCCACATGTACGACATATTCATCATATAGACAGGCAATAGCACTGGTACGTGACAGTTGAACATGCCTGTATATACAACCATGTCTCACAGGATATGTGTGTTACGTGTGTACAACAGCTGTTGCACCATAAGAAAGCTAGAAATTTTAGCACAGCCAGTGTACCTGTGGGAAATGGTGTGGACTGGGTGCTATATTAATCAGTAGCTCATGACATGCTCACAAGTTCTGAACAAGTGCCTAGCATGACCATACAATACAGATAGGGTGTTGGATAATATCAACCCACAAGTGGTGACGACAGTCATAATGGGTGGCACCGCACTATATCCCTGCTGAGTATGGTGTGCATGTCCATGAACCATTATCACTGTAGATGTTAGCAGTACAGATGTACAAGACAGTATGGATGTTTGATTACAAATGCCTTTGTATGTCAAAGGAGTGTTCTACCAGTGGCCTGTTGACAGACTCACAACTACAAAAGGTGCCAGAGTGACATGTGCATATCACACCAGTGCCAGCTACAGTAGAACAGGGTTAATGTGTTGTACTCCACCCTCGTTGTAGCCCATACCACACAGACAAATGTTAGGCATCTGTGTATGTAAGGATGTGAATGGCCATGACCTATGAGGAATAGCTGTGTCAGTGTTGTGAACAACATACAGAATGGGCTGTGTGGGTGAGGTGTGTGCATATGTGCACATTCTGATGGATGATATCAGCATTGTCTCTGCTAGGTGAACATCCCTGTACCCATTAACTACCACCTAGGCTGTGGTCAACATTATGGACACTGTGTAAGGGATGGTGCTGTGCAGTACACCTCCCTGCCTTGGTCATACGAGGTACCCATGTCATGACAGGATGCCATCCATAAGCACAGTGATCATTGGACAGGCATATACAGCACTGGGGTGAACAATATTAGATCACATATCACCTTTAATGGGTAATGGCCATGCGTGGATGGGCAATACCAGCTTTCACAATCCTCACCTCCACTATGCAGCATGCTGTCTACCTTGCATAAAGACATTTGCTACACCATGATGATGGACATGCTACATGTCCATATCCTGATCTGTAAGACATACATCATGGACAGCCACCGTCCTAATACTAGGATCACCACATGCTGGACAGATCCCTGTGTCATACATGTGACATACTCCCGCCAAACAATGCAACCCTGTCCATCAAAGCTGCACATGTCATCCCAGTCATACATGGTGTGATGGCCGCATGGTAGATGTAGTATCAACTGTCCGGATCAGTAATGTGACACTGATGCACCTCACGGTGTCATACTGGCTGTCTGTTACAGCTAGGAACCCTTGCCCGTACATGCTATGGTTGATAACCATCCCAGCGAATGATGTCCGACTAGCCATTGTCCCTTGTCTATCACGTGCAACACAGGCGATCCATTGCAGGATGTTGAACAGCTGTAGAGTGCTGTGTAGATGTATATGGCAAAACACATACATGTACAGGTGTCCATGCGTATGTGTGCATTATCACTGCTCAAGTCCATTAAGGCTGTGTCTGTGTTGATATGTGACATCCAGGCATGTGCAGATAGGTAAGAACACCAGTGCAGGCAAATAGACATGCCCACATCAAGACAGCATTCACATGGAGTATGAACACTGTAATGAGGTGACACACATATATGGTGATGATATCCAATGCATAACGGGTGTTACATGTGTGTGACACAAACACGTCAGTCGTGTCAGTGTCATGACGATTTGCAAAGATTACTGTGGAGATGTACTAGATGTCATAGAAATGTATGTGTAGCAGAATCTCTGTACATCTCTGACACTGTGACCTGTCACCATCATTATGTCTTACAGATAATGCCTCGTACACGCCTTCCAGCATACAGCCGCCTGGAGGATGATGTCCTCATCCCGTACCTCCATGAAAACTACGAGGTGTTGTTCAACCATGTGCCACAGCATGCCCAGCAGCAGGACGACCTGTGGCAGGATCTACGCAGGACGGTGAATGATGTGGGTGGCCATAACTGCACCTACCAGCAGGTGCGCAGACACCGCATGGACTTGATACAACATGCAAAACAGCGTGCCACAGCAATTGCCGGGGAACAAGGTGAAACAGGTGGTGGGCCACCAACCCAGCCCCCACTCACACACACCGAAGAGCTACTGGCCGGTCTGGGGGCACTCTCAGAACAGCATCCACACACACTAGCTGCCATCGTGGAAGTGGTTGCCTCCCAACCAATGAGCCTGGAGTTGCCTGATAAGTCAGTACTGCACATATGGCTATGATATCCCATTTAGTTGCATGTGTCACTGTACATTATGTAAAGTAACAACATATGCAAGGTATGTGGACACACATGCAGCATACTACAGTATGCTACCCTGTGTATGCACACATGTGCATACTATATGCTATTATACAGGTGAATGTATTAACATGCACAGTGCACCCTGTGGCTGTCAGACAGTCAGGGATGATGTTCATACTGCTGTGTCACCCCTATACAGGTACCTCTGGCGTGCCGCACAGACATGAGTCCATTGCAGGTGAGACTGTTATCAGTATCAGGCATGTTAAAGCATAGATCGATTTGCCATGTGGCCAGTTAACAGTTGCACACTTGATGTTTGTTCCAGTCATGATATACAGGTCGCATCACCCATCATTCACACAGGCCACCCATGTGTAATATATACAAACGAAATGATACACCGACTTAAAACCACAGTAGTTGGCATTGCTACATGTGTGGTCAGCTGTAAATACAACGGTGGAGCTGTTCTACAATGGAGGCATATGTAGTATGCATCGGAACAACATGTGTGGTACACAAACAGTACCACACAGTGAGCTGTGATATGGGCAGCCCACAGGTGTCACCATTGTGTTATATGCCCCTGCATTGGGTGCACACATTGTGATGTGCCATCTGACATGTCCCAGACACGTAGTGTTCTGGCTGCAATATTGTCATACTATCCCATGACCCATACCCCACATACCAAACATACTACCCATTGTCTGCATAGCCCTGTGGATGGTGACATATCTGACCTCTATGGGTGTATGGCATATGGGACAGCACAGACATGTGAGATAGATGGCCATCACACACATTTGGTCAACACATGCGCACACATGGCCATGGGGGATGGCCAGAGACACGTAGCCACACAGTAGATGTGATGTATACACACCCTGTTGCACATTGTCCACACATGGTCCAATTATAGCCAGGTCTATATTATATCAGTGAACACTTAAAAAAGTGAACGCTGATTGATTGACCTTATGTAAGCGAAAGTGAAAATATCGAAGCAGCAGAAACCCAAATTTTTTCCTAGGGAAAGAATTTGGTTGTCCGTTTCTGTTGCTTTGGTATTTTCAGTGCTGTGGTGGAAAGTTGCGGGTCAGATTCAGGTAAGTATGCGATTCTGTGGATGTGAATGTTAGGTTGGTTTAGGTGAGTTAGGGCTCAGGTTAGGTATGTGTGTGATTGTGTGGACATGAGGGTTAGGGTGGATTTAGATGAGTTAGGGTTAGGGAGCTGGTGAGGTGAGTGTGCAATAGAGATGGACCTTAGGGTTAGGGTTTGGGTTAAGGTAAGTGGATAGTTTGTGGTGTGTGCATAGTTTAGTGTAGGGTTAGGTGTCAGATTTTAGGCGTATATGTGTGGATTTCTGTTTGTTTTGTGTGCTTGTGTTGTGTGTATGTGTTTTGGATCAGCGATTTTTTCCCTAGGAAAAAAATCGCTGATCTGACAGTTGTAAGCTTTAAACACATTAGGTCGATCAATCAGCATTCGCTTCTTAAGCATTTGCTGATATAATATAGACCCTTATAGCCTTAGTTGACTGATTATACAGTTGATGTGGTACACTGGACATCCTAAAAGCCTGTGTACAGCTAGTGGAGGTGTCACTGAAGTCTACCATATAAGATCTGTTAAACATCACGACTGTGTCATAGCATGACAGTAGTCACTTGTACAACTTCCACAGACATTGACACCACATCAGGCCACAGATACTGTACATTTCCCTTGCTGTTGTAGGACATCACCATTAGCTGTGCACCTCATGTGTGTGGTATATCAATGTCATGTGGGAAATGGTGAATTGACATGTCCACTATGTGTGGACATGGTTGCCAGGCAGCTAAGACCCTGTAGTTGTTGTGCAGGGGTATCATCTGTAGGTCCTCCACTGACCTGTCACTTGACACATCATGGTTTGGTGTGTATACACCTCAGCATCGTGGGTCACAATCCACAGTTATGTCATGGATATGCATGCAGTTATGGCTATACAATGTGTACATATTATGCATTGTACAGCAATATAGATGCCTCATGATGCCATGCAGTGGCACACTGTCTGTACTTCACACTGTATAGCAATGTAGATGGCTCACACTACCCTTCCATGCTCATGCACATTTGATAAACATGTATTCTATCTGTAGGACATACAGACAACACCGTAATGTGATGCCCATTATGATGCTGTACATGTGTCAGGACACCATTGTGTCAGACATGTATGCATGTTAATGCACACGTCAGCAGATTACATGTCAAGGTCACGTCAGCCATGTGTACTGTTATCCTGTTCTGGTCCACATGGTGTATCACGGGGATGAATGCATACTACCATGATTGTGTGAACTGCATGGCTACTGATATGACACCTGCTTGCTGTAGTGTGCAACCCAGGGAGGTATGCTTACTAACACTATTAATGTCTGAGCTGCATGCCCTCTGCCGTATCACAGGCATGCTGCATGCCATCTGTCAAATCACATGCATGGTGTGCGTGTGTGTGTGTGTGTGTGTGTGTGTGTGTGTGTGTGTGTGTGTGTGTGTGTGTGTGTGTGTGTGTGTGTGTGTGTGTCTGTGTGTCTATTGTAATTTAGTGTCTTTCTTTGCATTCTTAGGTGATGTAGGTGCATTACCCTCCTGCAATCCATCTGATGTTAGTGTCCCCACAGATAGTGATGAACATATGCATGAGGTACAGGCAGGGTTGTCAGGGGCTGAATCTGTGCCAGTGGTTGCCATCCCAGCTATGTCCTCCTCTTCCCCGCACACAGTTCTGTTGCCAACACATACCACATCACCAGTGGCCATAGAGGAAGGACAGTCAGCATCTGTTAGCTTGGAACAGGAATATGTGGTGGCTACAGAAGGTGTGTCTACACACCATGGTGTCAGTGTAATGACTGCAGATGTGCCACACAGGCATGTGGCCAGTGCTACTCGTAGGAGGACCTCTGGCAAACATGCACCTGCAGGACAGAGCGCAGCAGCTGGTATCACCAGACGCATGTTCTAGACTGTAATGGCGGCATAGGCATGTGCTGAACGGCAGAACAGAGAAGGGCAGAGGCTGCAGAGGGCTGCTATCCATACCCTAAATGACAACATCCAGGCATTGGCAAATGCTCAACAGCAGATTGCTGATGTTCTGGACAGGCGATTGGGTGACATGGTCGGAATCCTTGACCGTGGCATTGCAATCCGTGAGCGTGAGCTGTCTGTGATGGAACATCTGGTAGGAGTGAGGCGTAGGCCACATGGACATAGGCCAGCTACACCACCTAGTGCAGGTCAACGTGAGCATGCCACCTCACATGCCTGCTCCCATAGTGCTGGTAGAAGTAGCAGTGCAGCTGGTGCTGCGCTGTCCACACCAGGACACAGCAGGCCACGTGGACATGGCCCTGGACATTCCCAGCGGGGACACGGTTCCAGTGGACATGTGTCGTTGGACAGTAGCCAAGCTGTACCTCCGCCTGGTAGTGCCCGTGCAACCCCTGGCAGGCACAGGTCACGTGGCCGTGGCCAGACACAGTGAGCTGTACAACCTGGTCTGTACAATCTGGGGCTGTCAATAATACCCCGTGTAGGCCTCACAAAAGGCAGAACTGTGTGCACACATACACGCACACAGCAAATACATCTGTAGGGCACCACAACACCCACATGCATACTGAACAGACATGTCCAGTCATATCACTGGCCCTTAGCCACACACAAGATGTCATCCATTGGCGCAGCCTATGCCCCTGGCAAACATTATCACTATGTGCATTTGATGAAGCCTGTGCTGCATCTCTGTCATCCACACCATTGGTGCAGGGACATGCTCAAATGGTCTGATGCACAGGGTGAACAGAATAGTGAGAAGTGTATATTACATTAGTTGTGTAAGAATAGTGAGAGAAGTGTATATTACATTACTTGTGTTTGAATAGTGAGAGACGCGTATATTACATTAGTTGTGTACTGTTGACACGCACCAGATATACCATGTAGTACAGGTTTAGCATGCATTGTTATATGTTCACAGTATGTGTCTCGGTAACAACAGTAACAGCATGTTGGTAATGATGCCCTGGTTCTCTCCTTATGGTCTACTTGCATGTGCCTACAGGTAGTACTGTTTGCAGTCTCCCAAGTGTAACTGTGGAGTACTCACAGGCACATATGGCAATATCAGTATGCTATACGTAGCCTCAGCCTGACTGTTGGAAAGTCGAACATAACACAGATGTCCACACATATACTGATCCAGAAGCATGTGGGCAGTTTAATAGGCTACAGTGGCTAAAGATGTGACATCCATACCAGGTCACATCACAGGTATGTTGACATGGTGCAGGGGTTGTACACAGCGGTCTGGTTAATGATAATGTTAGAGGCCACTTGATAGCATGAGGCCTCACTGTGTAGCAGTAATACCCTGTCACATTACAGGAACATGCTCACACTCACGGGGTCAACAACACTATAACGCACACCCCATAGTGTTGAGGTGAGGACCTATGCCTATGTGGTCATCACCATCACAGTACTGTGAACCCACACGATGAGACACAGAGAAAGAAAATGTACAGGTAGCCAGTGCGGCTGAGACCGATGGCATCAACAGGGTAGTGGACTGCATCACCATGAGGGGTTAGGGATCTTGTGTGTTCTGTATGGTAGCATACACCCTCATTCCATGCACCAGACAGCCATACATACCTACATACACACACACACTGTGGAGACCACACATGTCATACACATATGGATAGCTGATGTGTGTGATACACACACCACACCTGCCTACGTCATGCTTTCCACACCACAGTATGTACAGATCTCTACAACAGTGTACATGGGTGTGTAACAATTGGGATGTATTCCCCACCATATGTGGCATATATGGTCACACAAGCAAACACACATGGCAGTACTGTGAATGATACACCTGCTATATGATGATAAGTCTGACAGACATGCAGCAGTACTGGCCGCATTATGTGTACCAATGCTACCTTCGGCAATTGTGCTGCTATATGCACACGGAAGGATGTAAGTGTTACAGGTGTCAAATGACGTACTGTCAGTAACACCTGACCGCTGTGTAGGCTCTATGTCTCCACCGTCAAGTAACGGTAACATAGCGTACTGTTTGTACATGTAATGGTAGGATGGCATGTGACACACCTTTGAGCTGTCCCTGGCAAACATCCATCTACACAGGTGGATCACCTCTTTATGTACACACATCCATCCATACCTGCTGTACATCCTACCGTACTGTCAGTATGTCACCATATAGAGGTGTCAATGATGGGGCTGCATTGCAACTGCATGTTGTAGTTAGGCACAGATGAGTTACTTACATCAGCTACTGCACATGCATGGTAGCTGCATGCACACTACAGATTGTACATGTGTGTTGGTCCTACATGCCTGTCATGTAGCCATGTGTGTATGCATTGCAATTGGTGGACATGTGTGTTGACATACATAACACAGGCACTGTTGTATGATATGATGGGTGTCATGGGTAACTAGTAGAGAGGGAATGTGCCCTCAGTCAACATTGCTGCCTCATGTACTGTTAGCATTCAACAGCCATGGACCCACCTTCCATTTGCATGCGTATGATTGCTGTAGCCACTTGTCTGCAAGGAGGACAGCAAAAGCTATGATATGTACATATGTGTTGTCTGTGTGGTCAATGCACATATCCTCTGCAATTACATGTATGACATAGCCAAACATGTGTGTTCATTGGTGTACAGTGACAGTCATCTGTCACAGCTGTGTAAGACCCAGGGCCCCTGGTATGTGTAGAGCCGACCTAGTTATATACAGTGGTATCATTGCAATGCATAACATATGATGGAACTCTGTTGGTACATGTGTAGTCTGCACAGTTGCTGTAGACCTATGTACTGGCCACTGGTCATGAGTCACACGGTGTTGTGTTAATGTATGGCTGTGTATTGCTGGTCCAATAACATGGTGATGTTGGAGGGCTACATTGTAGATTGTGGTGTGTACCTCTGTGATATGCACCTGAGACATCTGTGATAGCTCCTGAGTGTGTACTGGACAATACATGTGAGTGGCCTTCATGTACATGGGGACAGTAATACCATACTGTGCCCTTCTGTGTTTAGAATCCGTGTGCATGCAAGACGGCCCTTTGCAACTGCTAAGTGTGTGAGCATGCCCAGTACGCTGTTGTGTAGGTGGACACACGGTACATTCCAAACTGCGCACTTCCGTGTTCAGAATCCGTGCGCATGCATGCAAGATGGCCCTTTGCAACTGCTAAGTGTGTGAGCATGCCCAGTACGCCGTTGTGTAGATGGACACACAGTACATGCCAAACTGCGCCCTTCCGTGTTTAGAATCCGTGTGCATGCAAGATGGCCCTTTGCAACTGCTAAGTGTGTGGGCATGCCCAGTACGCCATTGTGTAGATGGACACACAGTACATTCCAAACAGACGTGTGATACTAAGCGTGTGGGCATGGCCATTGACATCCTTTATAGCGATGGTGGTCATCCAGGCAACAGATGTCCATTTTCAATGTCATGATTGATGCCTACATTGAACACACTGGTTGCTGTCTTGAAGGGTATACTGTCTGTGGCAAGTCCCGTATCTATGTAGTGTTGTTGTAGTGATCTGTAGATATTTGGTTGCCCCAATCACACCACTGCCATGTGTTTGTCTACGTCTCCCTTGGGACAGTAATATGCTTTCAGACTGCTCACTCTCTATACATTCCCTATCGGCATCCTTGCCTTTGTGGATGATGTCACCCACCTAGAAGTATGCCTCTGGGTGTGCTGTGCTCAGTAATCTCGGTAGCGCGTT
>NC_056727.1:1045606574-1045664074 GCF_019279795.1 Protopterus annectens
ATATATATATATTGTCTATAGATATGTATGTTGGGATTATCACTCTTGACTGTGCTGCATTGTCTGTACGTGAGCACCCTGGATGTATGTACATCTGCTCTGGCTCTGTGTTAGTGCACATACTGTGTGCTGTAGTGATCATGGGTTATACATGTGTAGTGACCAGTTATTGTGTTGCTGGGTATTACACGGTCATTGGAAACAATGTTAGTGCAGCACCTTTGACTGGTCATATGCAGATCTCGGAAACAGTCAGCAGTGGTTATTACACTGGAGTGTGAGTATGGCTCATATCCATCTGTAGTAACTGTCAATTCTATGCACCCCAGCTTAACATTGCAGACACACGTTTATCCACAGGTTGTGGTACAGATACCAGGACTGTATGTGTAGACATTGACAGGTGCAGGACTGGATTGTGTTGGATGCATGGAGGGCTGTCCATGTCCAGTAATGGGGATCTCTACAGTCTGGCAGGTACGGTCTGTGACTGTCCCACAACCTCCTGTATGTGACTGACACATGCTGTACCTGTTTATATGCAGACATACACACTTACCACAAACAGCTACAGCTATCACAATCACACACCCATTGCACCAACATTGGGCCATGCGATAACCATTGTCCCTCACACACACACACCTACGTGTACATTGGATGGCTCTATGACAGCTCTGGACATGTTATCACTACACCCTGTGCACATGATGTCACCTGTGCCACCACCTGTGATGTGTAATATTGATGCAAGATCTGAATAACCTGGTGCTGCTGCACACAGTAGCTTTATTCCACTGTATTGATGTTAGCATGCTGTTAACACATACTTCCAGGTGTACTTCAGTAGGCATGATGCATTGCAGCTATGACCATCACTGTGGCATAGTTTACAGCACTATTACCTCTGGTGATGTAGTGTGTAGTATTGGCAGCATGTGTGTCTGTGTGTGCAGTACGTTTGTGATGTGTGTAGTACACATGTATACCTGCTTACAAATCCATACACGATATTACACAGGCTTCACCAGTCATACACTAGCTTACTCGTTCCTCCACACGTGCACACGGGCTAACACATGCGCATACATGCTTACACGGGCTTACTGGCGTGCACGGGCGCAGACACACTGTGGGCAGGTTTGCAGGTCACATCAGTGGTATCCATGGCGTACGCCGCCAGTCTCCTGACGTTCCCTAGGATAGCTCATGACACGCCTCTTCCACTGAGTACTGACAGCACACATGTGACACTGCTCCGGGGAGGTTACAGTGTTTTGTACATACACACTCCTGTTGTCACTTATCTTCTACTCTAATAGTCCCCTTAACCTACACTACACTGTAGAGGCTTGGCCCATATGGCATGACATGTTGTGATTCACTATCCTCAGCCTCACTTGCCTCACATTGCCTACAAATGCTTCGTTACATCTCTGACAGCGAGCTTCCACACATAGGTACCAGTATGCAGTAGCCATGTTGTCTCCAGCTTGCCATTCATCTGCATGGTGTACTAACATCTAGCTAAACCTACATTTTGTATGTATATTATCCATATGTCTTGTTTTGAAGCGCAGCGTGTTCTCGTTGTGCTGTGCTATCCTTCCACACCAGGGATCGGGGGAGGACAACTACTGGTTCATTGATATCCAATGGACAAAGCCGCCACTGGCCTTGGACTTAGACATTGGCATGCTTCTTCAACTGTATTCATTCTGTATTTGCAGCTGTCATTGCTCCGTTTAGCAATGTGCAAAACGTTAGTCGCAAAACATCCGGGTACATTTCTGCACATAACTCTGCTCTTGCACGGACAGCTTACTGTTTCATGTATCGCGTGATTACATAGGGTTACCACCTGTCCCACTTTGTGAGGGACAGTCCCTCTTTGGGCAGTTGTGTCCTGCAAAAAATGTGAACAAATGGCAAATGTCCTGAGATTTTAGGACAAAATAATTTTCTATATTTTATGTATTAATTGCATTAAACAGTTATTCTGTATCTGAAACACCTAAATGTTATTAGAAACAGAATAAGGAACTAAAATGCTACAAGAATAAACTTTTATTTAGGCAAAAAACTGAAGTTCTGTCCTTTGTACTGGCTGTGGGTATGTTTGCCCTGCAAAATCTGAATTTTGTAGCACAAATGTCACACTTTGGGCATTTGGAAAGGTGGCAACCCTATAATTACATCATTTGCATAGCTTACACATACAAATGGGGTATGTTGCAAATCCCAACATTGTCCGTGCAATGTTCGTGTTACGGGCAGTCTTGCACGCCCCTGCAGGTGTTTGTTGAATAGCCTGACAGTCATCTTTCCTTGCTGTACTCTTACTCAATCCAGACACGCCGGAGGCTTCGTGTATCATGGCCTAGGCTTTGCTGTGTGCTATGTCTATTTGTGGTGTATGCATGGCTGTGGGTATGTCCCACTGTCAGCATTGGTAAAGGTGACACCCTATAGGTACTTCCTGTAGACTGCTGTGTCATTTGACATATCAGCACATACCTGCGGATGAACTTCCTACTGCAGTGCTTTTCATACCTTCTGAGTTATCTTGCAGTCGATAATGCTGTTTCCTCAGACATGTATCTGTTTCTGATCATACCTATCAACCTCCTAGTGCAAGACATCTGTACAAAGCCTAACATGATGGGGGGGGGGCAGATAGGGGCAGATGCTACATATTGCTCTTACAAACGTAGATAGTTGACAGTATTATAGGTTTTGCATTAGTATGTCCTTTCTGAGGGATTTGGGGTCTTAAACACATATGTTTATCATTATTTAATGACATCAGTTCTCAGGTATTTGGCAGACACGTACAGATTGTGAGTGGAACACACCACACATATGAGGCATACATCTGCACATTCATACAGTTACGCCAATACACACAATACATGGCACCATCACAGGCCAGTTTCCATTACATTCCTATTGCAGGACACACCCACCCACTGGGTTATATTCCTCACACAGGCCAACAGGTGCTTATCCACACTACTTATTCCATCATGTACATGATGTGTACGCCGGTATTTGCGCTTTCCGTCAGTGGCAGAGCTCACGTACGAGTATGGGGGACTGGACACTGTATCGGTGACACTGCATGACACCCTGAGGGACACTTGTCATTTGAGTCTATTAACCTTCCACATTGACTTTTACAGGACATACGTTGTAATTCACATTTGTGGACAAACATGCTTATGACTTGTGCATGTTTTGTCATTTGTCCTGACGTCTTTCTTCTCACCTGTCCACCTAGTATCACTAGTTCTGTACATTTCATTAGGACGGGTTACCTTCATACCTCTCACCTGTACACATTATGGGTATATGCCCTGGCGTTTGACCTATGATTCTGTTACATTTGTCATGATAATGTGCCTTTCTGATAGATTGCTGGCAAGCCATGACAGACTGTGCAGTTAGGTAATCATGACTGACATTTCTATTTCATGATTACTAACTCTCATAACATTCGTATTCCCAACTACGCAATTATTCTATCAATGGTCTGACTTTGTCTGAGGTATATTTAATATAGTCCCTATTTGTCTGTTGTGTACTATGCCTTAGTCCAGCTGTCTTATTCTGACATTCTGGCAGGTATGGTTACCATCTTGGTCGTATGCGTGTCCATACTTGGTAATCACCTACATGACACTGATATAGGTCCCTACGTCTTCCCCCAATGGTTTACACAATATCCAGTGGATGGGTTGCACCTTTTTGGTGAATAAAGGTGTGTGCTATACTCACATAGGTATATTGATCACTCCCATGGGGCGTACCTAATAGATCTGTGCCAACCAACACCTTGGCCCAATTCTGCATACCCATGATTCCCATACCTGACTCACCTCCACAGTACCCATTCGACATGTTTAATGTGAGCGATAATAACGGGTGAGGACACTTCCGAGCACTCCCCTCTCTGCCGATATCAGCTTGTACATCATACATTCAATCGACCCATGTGTTATTACCCTTGCACCTGCTACTGTTGCATGTACAGCTATATCGTAGTTGCAGCTGTGACATCTTTAGCATCAATGATGGTTCGCACTTCATACGGATCAATTTCTGGGGTCCTGCAAAGGACACCTATATTCATGTTTAGTGTGTAGAACTTGCAGGCCCTGTCACACTGGTAGTTTCTGGGAAATGGTTTGGAAACCATTGGTGTATTCTCCTTTCATGCATGTCTGTCTGTCTATCCATATTAGCTATACCGTGACCTATTTATGCACATGTGTTATATGTACAGGGACATATGTTTGTTGTGTATATATCTATTAATGTATTGTGTGTGTATAGATATATATATATCTGTACATATATACATATGTCTGTACATTCCTCATCTTGTAATTTGCTTTGGATTATGTCTGTGGATATATGTGTATATATATCTCCATATCATACCTTTCAACTGTACAGATTTCCGCTGCATGTACAGCTTTTTGCCTCTTATCTTTGCTCCGTTTTTCATAACCTTGTGTCTATTTGGCATGTTAGTGGCATATCATTAAAGACTGACATTGGTAAATAATGGCAAACATTTCAGGTTACGACTTCATACCCTTCAGAGAATCCATGCTAGTGGCACACCTGTTATTCTATCCACTTTCTATGTTTGTTAGGCAATATCTGGGGATTGTCCCTATTTGTGGTCCATTTTTCATAACCTTGTGTCTATCTGGCAAGTTAGTGGCATATCATTAAAGACTGAAGTTGGTAAATAATGACAAACATTTCAGGTTATGACTTCATACCCTTCAGAGAATCCATGCTAGTGACACACCTGTTATTCTATCCACTTTCTATGTTTGTTAGGCAATATCTAGGGATTGTCCCTATTTGTACCAGTTGTTGTCATGGCTTTGTCCAGTTTCATACTTTACAGGTATAACAGGTATGAGCCATGTACATAGAACATGTGGAAAACACCATTCATTTTCTATTCTGTGAGCGGATTACACATGCGCAGGTGCACTTGCATATCCTTATTGTGGGTTACATATGTTTCATAGATAATTGTGCTTCCGTGAACTTTCATAATTCTGACAATAACAGTTACATATCTGTATTCCAGTTTATGGACTACTGCGAAACACAAGTTCACCTTTACATATTTAAATGTGTGTACTGCACGAACGCTTTCATTACACTTTCAAGTTATATGTGCAGTGGTCGTAGGTCAACCGGGACTGCATTCACATTGGCCGGATACTGGAACCACTATTCTACTGGTGTTCTCCCTCATTGATTTGCATACCCATAGTACTTAGCTACATCAACATACACCTCACTGCTTCACCTATGACACAGGCATCCATTCTCCTGCTGGGAAAAAGGCGGTACTACATATTACACACTCCCTATTGCCTACTGCTGTGGATTCCGGCTGCATTGTTAATCACTCTGAGGATATGCAGAACACCAAGGCATATAGTCCAGCCACATGTCTTTGATTGTCAGGGTGTTCATGTAGTGATCTGGGTTTAGGCTTGTCCACCTGGTGAACGGAACTTCCCTGGCCGAGGTCAAATGTCAGACGAAGCATATGGACAGGGATTATCTCCCTATTTTGAAGTTTTACCTGTGTTTATAGACACAGGTGTTTGGGCACCTGTCAGCAGCTTATTCTGTTGGCATTACATATTATGGGTGGGGTTGTTATAGTCCATACTCCATGGTGAGGGGTGTTCCCATTCACATTTGACTATTACCTGTATACAGTCATACGGGGATTATTATTTTTGCATATGAAGTGACTACAGATATGCAGTTGTACATTACACAAGTGTGAAGGGCTGTTCCTGTAAATATGTGCAGACCATACCTCTCAACCTCTTAGAGCACTGAACCTGCAAAAAACCTACATGATGGGGGGACAATTAGGGACACATTTTAACGATTGCTCTTACAAGCTTAGAATGTTGATAGAATGCTAGGTTTTGCATTAGCATGACTTTTCTGCAGGTTGTGGAGTCTTATATTCAGGATATTTCTCATTATTTAGTGACGTCAGTCCTCAGCTATTTACCACACTGGTGCAGATTGTCGGAGGCACACACCAACACTATGGGGTGAACCTGTGGTCATTCTTAGGGTTGCCACCTTTTTGACTGCCCAAAGTGGGACATGTTCTGTAGAGATGTCAGATTTTCCAGGACAAAACATACCTACAGCTGTGCATAGTACTGAACTTTAACCTTTTTTGTACATATAATAGCTTATTCTAGTAACATTTGAATTGCTTATGCTACTTCACATAACATATTGAGGAGTCATATATAAAATAACCGTTTTATGCGACTGTTGAAGAAAATTAGGGAATAAACTCTCAGGACATTTGCTATGTCTTGACTTTTTTCACAGGACACAACTGCCTACAGAGGGATTGCTACTCGTAAAGTGGGACAGGTGGTGACCCTAGTCATTCTGCGAATATCCGGACCGTTAAGTGGTATGGCACGGACCTCCATAATATGCTGTTGTGTTCTGGCACAGCAGTAGCTCATCATTAAAGACTGCAGTCGGAACGTGCTGACAGACAGTTGGGTTTCAGACTTCATACTCCAGACATTAATGCCACTGTGCAAACTGTTATTCTATCAAATTCTATGTTTCTAAGAGATATGTTTACAGATTGTCCCTGATTTTGGACCTTTGTCTCACTTATATTCACGGCTCTGTCCACATATCTTGCCCACACAGGTTGACAGGTATGGTCAGTCACGACTGCACACAGTCAGTGTCCCTCATACTTGATCAGGGTTGACCTGTTTACGTAGTGTCTTCCTTGCCCTCATGCCATTTTCCACTTTGCAAATGTGTGCATTATATTCTCCCTCCTATTTGTGTCTGGACACGTGCGTCATGGGAAGGTATTTTATCCTGGGTGGTAGGTTATGCATGCCCACTTAGGGCTGGACAGTATCATGGACCTCCACTGCACATTCTGACTTGTGTCCAGATATCTACTGGATTGGACATCATGTTGTCATACCCATTCTACTATTTACACAAGTTGGTTATCCCATGAGGGATATCCCAAAAATTGGTTAAGACCAAAACAAGTTAAATATCGAGGATTTTTGTGGCTTCCTGAAAACGTGCAAGGGGTTTTACCTGCAGGGGATACATGGTTTACAATCCTGACACTGCCTAGGGTGACAATACCTACTACATATGCATAGGTGTCACTGTGTGTAGCTGTTTCTGCAACAAACCAATGGACCAAGTACGGCTGGATTTGGTGGACGTTCTGGTATGGTAGCAGGTTGTGTGTTGTGGAGGGTATGCTGGGTAGGCTATTATGCATCCAGGTTTGTTGCATTTGTTATGGCCAGTTCCATCAGGACCCATCTGTGGGTATGTGACGGTGCCGTATCTATACATTTGTCTCGCATATTTCCATATTCATATGTTTGTGGGATTGTGTTCTACAATATGGCCTATCTGCTTGTCTTGCAACTGTTTCTACATGAGGTTGTGTTTCATTCCACTTCACTCACTGCCCCCTCATACACCTCCAGTTCACCTTTTCTGCATATGACACAAGTATCGCCTTTGAGGAATTTACCATTAAACAAACACCCCTCACACGCGAATTACACACACCCCATAGAGCACTACTTTGGTTGTTGGCCCATGACATGGCCACAGTTACACATTGACTACCCTACATGTGTCGGGTACCTTTATGGTTGTGTGGACTACCCTGCCATGTTTGCTTTCCACATGCTATACCTCACGCACATGGGTACACGCCCTTACTTCACTTTCATTACTTGGTTGGTGTATCCGGGTACTACCCGTTCGACTGTATCACATACACATTCGGATTATACAGCTGCCTTCCAGATTTTGCCAGCCTGTTCTACTCATTGGTAGGATGGCACCTTTTCCTATATCCAAGCTATTCCTTACACATGTCCGACTGTTATGGACATTGTCTCCCCACAGTCAACGGTTGTGTTTCCACCTTTTCAATTGGCCACAGTGTGACATAGGGTTACCACCTGTCCCACTTTGCGAGGGACAGTCCCTCTTTGGGCAGTTGTGTCCTGACATGTAATTGTCAACATGGCAAATGTCCTGAGATTTTAGAACAGACATATTTCTTATATTTTATGTGATAGTTGCATTAAACAGTTAATTCTGTATCTGAAATACCTGACTGTTATGAGAAACAGAATAAGCAACTAAAATGCTACAGGAATACGTTTTTCTGTAGGCAAAACAGTTATGTTCTGTCCTTTGTACTGGCCATGTGTATGTGTCGGCCTGTACAGTCTGATGTCTGTACCAAACATGTCCCACTTTGGCCATTTGTAAGGGTGGCAACGCTACTGTGACAGTTGCGGTGAACACAGCATATTTTACAGGCCGACACATACCCATGGTCAGTTCGGCAGATAGAACTTACAATTCTTGCCTATATCTAAGCTTATTCTTGTAGCATTTCGGTATCTTATTCTGTTTGTTATGACATTTATGTATGATACGTCCAGTGAAATATGTTTAATGCAACTATTACATGATGTCTACGGAAGTAAAAAACCAAAAGCAGAAGGTATCACCACTGGAAAAACACACCTCTGTTGTAGTAATCCAAAAATCTCCTTTTCACATGTGTCAGGACACATCTGCCCACAGAGGGACTGTCACTCGCAAAGTGGGACAGGTGGTAATCTTGGTCGATGGTACGGATCATACTGTTCCTTTTGGCCTACATGTGTCCGTGTTGTTATGGCTCGTTTATATGCTCCTTCTGTTTCATTTACATGCGTATGCTATTTCCTATCACATTTGGTATGTGAAATACAGACATACCTTTTGTATGTGACTATTACATGGCTTGTGGGATATGATTCAGACATACGGTCACTACCTATATCTACATTTCTCCTCATGTATTTTGTTATGGACACATCTGCACAGCTATATACCCTCCCTCACATTATGGGTCAGCTGGTGACCCTCTCCATTGGGCTGGACATACCTACTAGCGGCGCACTAACATATGATACATTTCACTTCCACATGGTATAGCTATCAATACTACGTTGGACTACAGGCACACAGTTTTCCTGTCATTTGTTCATGGGTAGGGACCCATTATTCCCTACCGTGCATTTGTGTTTGACTCTTCATTTTCTGTTTGCAGGGACTCTGCTTTGCATACTTTTCAGTCTCCACGGACACTGATAGGTACTATTACTATTGCTGGCAGAATATAATATTCAGCAGTTTAGGTTGCTCCTCGAAAGCCGACATTGATACGCCTCCCTGCGCAACTTCGATACACCCCTTGCACTTGCGCACATTTCCTATGCACGTGGCTGTGGCAGCTGCACACCTTCATTAATATGCATATGGTACATCTACTCCACATCTATGCCACACGGCCAGCGCAAGCCTTATGCCGGACTTGCGCCGAGCTTCATGAATCCAGGGGGATGTCTTTATAGAAAAAGAAATATCGGAATAGCAGTTGGATTCCTCATATGCATTGTTCATAGAATCCATTGCCATCGATTTGTTGTTTATGTTCACTTCTCCACACTTCCAAATTAGATCGTTTGTAAGTGCTGATAAATAGATTGCCGCATTATCCATATGTCGCCTATTTATATATCTTCAGAGTAGTAAGCATATTCTTTATACTTGAAGAGTTTTAACATTATTCCTACCATTAAATTTGATTGTTATATACTACAAGATATAATATTATTGGACTTAACCTTTACATAGTTTAGGTCGTTTAGTTGTTGACATGCAGTAGGAAATTTTAATATCATATCTGATTCTAATTTTACACATTCGTCTTTCATTTCCTTCATGGAAATTTGACTATTGTGGTAGCGCTTGGGGTGGGGGTGAGTCCCTACACCTTTTGGTTTTGACTGACTCCATATGAACATAACACCCCTCTATTTTTATGATTTTTGCGATTCTAGTAGTCTAGGTGCCATATGAGTCTATTACTCAACGTTAGATGAGCGTTATACATGAGAGCCGCATGGTTATCCCCATTGTTAGTTGGCGTTTTGCCTACCCATTAGGTATAGGGCCTGGATTTTTGCATATTGATTTTTACATATGAATCACACATCACACTATTGAAGTATGATGGGTAAACATATCTTTTTTATTGTAGCTTTGTCTTTATGCTATTGTGTTTAATCATTTATTATTTTTTTGACATGCACTTTACTGTACTTTTGATTTTAGCAAATGCAATTGCATATATTTATAGGTCTAAGAAAGGTTAGATAACTCAAAATTAAGGGTGTTGAGAATTTTTGTGAGAGCTTTTATGCTCCATTTTTGCAGTCAGTGGCGCCATTTATTTGACGCCAACTGACCAGTTAATATTCTTGCACGAGAAATTTACGATAACACACTAGCAGTGCGTTTCATTCTATTGTTTTTTTAACAATATGAATTGTGTTTATGCCCAAGAAATCGTGATCTATAGTATACTGAGTGCTCAATTAAGAGATTTTATATTTGCATACGCTATTATGTGTGTTAAATGAGGTTTACTTTTGATATATACTTTTTATATAGTTAGATTAAGGCCATTTCTCAGAGGGATGAGTTTTCCCATGAAATAAGGAGGTTGACATTAATGTGTTTAAATATACAAACTAGTCTTTATATTCATTTCATAGGATGCGCACTATGACTCATACGAAATCTTGTTAGATTGCTATTTAAAAAATGCACAGTTATGCACTAGTACCATTTCAGCACCCCCTTATAAACATCATAGAATTATTTTGCCATGCATTATTCACTTGGACAATGTTGTTTAACCATCGTTATGATGTTTAATTTTTCCAACTTATGTTCTTAATAGTTTGTGTTTATATATTATATGCTTAAGCTGTTTTACAGCTCTTTTAGTGAATATTTATAGATGTGTTTAAGAACAGTTACACACTGAGCAAATGTCTCTATTTTTGCATTTGTTAGGCATGTCTTTTACTGATTTACAATAAGTTATACATGTATGCTTTTTTACTTATGTTTTTCTATCTAGAATTTCCAGATGTTGACATATAAATGTACCAGCTCCGACATGATGTAATTTTTATATGAATGCCTATTGCTTGTTTTAATTAAATATTAGGTTTGTATTTATTTATATATGTCAAGTTTGTGATTTTTTTATGTTATTATTAATTGTATCCACTAGGGGCTGTATGTCACAATGTAGCATTCCATTAGGATGTGATGTCATTTTTTGATTAGTTTCCGTAAGTTTTTAAATGTTCTGCACTAGTTGGTTACATGGTCTGATGAAGCCATTCAGTGAAAGCGCTTACTGCATACAATAAAACGTTCTGTATACTTTTATGATTGTGATTATTCATGTGGCCATATTTGTTGACTGCCATACTATATTTTATGTCATATTTTAAGACATAGCTCACAACCTCTTAGCACAAAAAACCTGGGTAAAGCCAAATATAATTGGGGGATAAAGCCCCACAATAGGGACATTTTTTAAATATTTCTCTTACAAACTTAGAAACTTGCTAGAATAAATGTATTGTTTTACCATGCATTTTCTGAAGGATACAACATCAGAAACTCAAATGCTTGTCATTATATAGTGAATTTAGTCCTCACTGATTTGCCACAAAAAAACAGAAAACCACAAATTATTTTGAGGAACAGACCAAAAATATGAGTAAAAAATCTTGACATTCTGGAAAAATCTGGACAGCTTACGGGTATGTTTTAAGACATTCTACGATCAAATGTAATACGATTAATTAATAATTCACAAAAAATGTAAGGAGTATGGTCTGCCCTGCAGAAAGTGGATGTGTCCCAACCTTCGTTTTCATCCTCTTATCTGTCCTATCACTGTCTTAAAAACATAATAAAATGCTTACAGCTTAAGTGTGGTGTAGTCTAGTTGCTTATTACAGAACTACAATGAACTGAATTGTCAAGTGACTTTTTTAAGTGCTTATATGGTGTAACATGTTCATAATGTTAATGTTCCATTGCAATGCCACTTGTACAGAGTTCAAATCCTGTAAAGGTGCTCCTTACCTCAAACTGTGATAATGTGTACTCATTTTTATAGCAGAAGCCCCATAAAATTTATTTTATCCATGTCATCTTCATACACTCTGACATTTGGCATTGCACCTCTGTGGCAGTCATCAATGCCCCTTATGGAATGATAGCTCCCTTCCTATGACAGGAACTCAAAGAAATATGCTTGCATAAAGACTTAGTCATCAGTCATACAAACTTGGATGCCATTGGTTCACATCACTTAGCATATTGGACATTAATGAAGTCAGAAAATGACAAGTCCTGTAACTTTCTTAGTGGCTCAATGTGTTAAGCATGTGTCTACTCAATGATGAGTACTCAAGTAGGTGTAGGGTGTGAATCCACATAAACCATTCTATAGCTGTAGTCTAGCTTTTGGCATCATACACATGATTGTGTAAGTTTCTCATGGTTACTTTCTTCAAGTCTTTTGGGTTTCTAATACCATGACAGGAATGGACAGCATTCTTAAGTTAGGGAATGATTAAAGTTCATGCAATTAGTATTGTTTCAGTCTTTGATGTTAGCCAAAAGTACTCTTTGCAGCACCAGCAATGTGCCCAGGACTGACTCCTTCAGCAATTCATAAAGAGTTACATGTATTGGCAACATAACTAAACATGACTGAAATTTTTTTTTATGAGGCCCATTGTTCCTACTACTATTAGAACTGTCTGGGTATGTTTCTTCCATATTGCTCTCATTTCTGCTTGCAAATATTGATATTTTATGACTTTGTATCTCTCTGTACATGAGATGCTGTAAACAATTTCAATGATCAATGCTATTTTTTATGGACTATTACATTTGGTTTTCTTTCATCTATTTTTGAATTGTTGATACGAGATGATCCCATGTGATGTACACTTCACATTCTCTATAATGATTTGTGGTTCATGTTTCTAATGCCTTTCAGCTGTTTTTATACTGCAGTGTTTGCACAATCCTCAATGAAACAATCTTCTCACATTATTGTGTCTTTCAGTGTACAGGTCCTCTGCCATGAGAATATCACACCAACAGCAAGATGCACAACTGTTTCAAGCTTTTTTTTTACAAATCCTTTGTTTGCCTGTTTCTCCCACTATGTAGTCCACAGTTCTATGCTACCATTATTAACTCTTCATCCTTGGATTCCAACTCACCTCTGTTAACCATTCCTGCATCAAATCCTTATCAACATGAAGTTATTTCAGGAGATCTCTATATTTGGCACTGTATTTATGGCTTTTCCACATTAATTTCCTTTTCATCTGATTTTTCTCCTTATATTCTTTCTTTTGGTTTTTGGCACATTCAGTTGCTATCTGATTTTGTCTACTTCTGGTTTGACTTCCATTCCCACTGGCCATCTGAATTCTTCTGCAGAACTAAGCAGAGGGGTCATCCTCTCATCATGTTGTAAAACTTTCACTATGTTTGTATCAGACAAAGTCAGCAAATATGTATGCAGTCCCCCATTCTCAGATCTATACATGCAATTAATTTCAAAGAGGCCCATACCTCCTTCAGAATGAGGAATATATAATCTTGATATACACTTTTTTATAAATCACTTGACAAGTGTGAAGCATTTTCTTTGTTTATCTGTCCATCTTACCTAATACCTTTTGGGACCAATCAATCACACCAAAACTGGAAGTTAAAACAGGAAAAGCAAACTGGTTTATAGCTTGGACTTTATTTTTAGATGTCAAGTCTGTTTTTTAATATTAGTTTTAGGCTCCTGAAGTATTCCTTACTGTGTTTTATTTACATTTGTTTATGAGAAGTTCCTACAGTTTCTCTTGTCAGTTTGGTTGATATGGACATCCTGAGACAGTGTAGCAACTGCCTCATGTACACAGACAACCATCGAATTCTGCCACCTAGGAACACAATTTAGAAGAGATACAGTTACACTAGGAACCCCTAGAGTCTATGCTCTCTCCCTCACAAGCCAGTATATCTGGCACTGAGAAGGTTGTCAACACAATCACTACATCTCAGACACTACCCACACCTAAACAACACACACCCACATATGCAGAAATCCTCAAAAATAAACATACCCAAACAAAGGAGACCTCCGAGGCAAAAACACATGTGATCTCCCCAGCCCTCCACACCACATACCATGCATAGTCCACACACCTGTGTCTCACAGCCACTAAGACTTAATCATGAATCCAACATATTAGTCATAGGAGACTACATTGTGAGACACACAGATGTGCCTCTCACCAGGCTGGATAAGGAGAAAGTCACTGTTAGTTGTCTGTCAAGGGCCAGAATCCATCATATCACATACGCACTCAAGTCTCTCAACAACAGGTACTGTTATGACTCTGTCATAGTCCATGTTGGCTTGAATGACTTGAGACGTACCTCCCTGGACTACATGAAGAGAGGCATGATTGAACTCACTCAATATGTGTCCCAGGCAGGTATGTCCCTAGTCTTAAGCAGCTACTGTCACTCAGAATGATACCTCAATACAAACAGAAAACTACTGACTTTAACAATTGGCTTAGTTTCTGCTGCCATTCCAGAGGGATCCAGTACCCGACAGCCAGGGAAGATATGATCAAGAGAACATGATGCTTTGCCACAGATAACCTGCATCTGTCTCACTTGGGCTTCCGACTTCAGGCTCTTGCCTTCCCCATAGTGTCTTTTTTTAGGAAAAGTGGTGAGGTTAAAACTACCAACATACAAATTTCAATAAAATGCAAATTAAAGGTCATGCTGCTAAACGCTAGGAGTATAAACATGAAACTGCACTAATTGCAAGTATTCTTCACCCTGGAAAATGCTGACATCTGTACAGTCACAGAAACCAGGTTCAAAGCTGCAGGGAGCACCTCAGCCTTACCTGGTTACTTTTCCTATCATACATTCAGACCCCAAACTGTGGGCAGTAAAGCCAAAGGAGGTGGAGTTTCAACATATATTAAAGACATACACACCTACAGGCTAGTAAAACAGTATGACACACAGGAGGCACTCTAGGTGCAGTTAACCATTAACAAGACATCTATACAAATTATAGCTAGCTACCTGGACTCAAGATGCCCAATCCGTCTATCTGGACCTCTTTGACTCTATCAAGAGTCAACCCTTTACCCTGATCCTGAGTGACTTTAACTAACCAAATATTGATTGGAAGAACTACTCAGTCAGAACAGAAATGACCATCGATTCCTCAGTTTTGTCAATGCAAATGCCTTTGAACAGCTAGTCGATATCTTGGACTTGATATTAACCAACATAAGTAACCACTGTAGTATTCCTGCAGTATCATCCTCCCTGGTAAGATCTGACCACAAAGCGGTCACTTTTGAAGTCACCATCTCCTCTGACCCCCATCTATCTAGAGTCAAGCAAAAAACTTCTCCAAAGCTGATTACAGCTTCCTGAGGGATGGTATAAACAACTTAACAGCCCTCTTCCCCTCTAGGAACTAGTGCCAGTATCCAAAACTACACCAAAGCACTATACAAGCATTTATATAGATGATTGGAATCACAAATACTCGACAGGACTAAATCATCCTCTGCAAGGAAGAGTAAATCTGTCTGGTGGACATCTGCAATAAATAAACTTTATAACAAAAGGAAAAAAAATGCTGTCCAGGACCAAGGAGGAGCAGGTGCCCAATTGGAAGCAATCTTTCCTTAGCCCGAGCAAGCAAATAAGAGCATTAGTGAAATTCTCCAAAGCAAACTTTGAGTCCAAATTGGCCACATCTAGTAGAGAAAATCATAAGGCCTTCTTCACATATGTCAGAAGTCTCAAAGGAAGCATCCAGATCTGTTCGAACTGGTGGTCAAAGACACCACATATACACATGCCATAGCTATAGCAAACCTGCTGGCTGACAGATGCACTGAAAACTTCACCTCTCTTCCCCTCCATCAGTAAATCAGGACATCCCCAATACCTGCTCCCTTCCCCTTAAATCTAGGGAGCAGTTCATCACTGCTCTCTCAAAGGCAAAAAATACAGCCTCCATAGGATCCGATAACATCACAGTCTGCATCCGATATGAACTTAAGCAGGAACTTGCAGCACCATTAGGCATCCTATTCAACCAAAGCCTGAGTACCAGCTTCATCCCAGCTGAGGGGAGGACAGCCACTGTCATCCCTTTGACAAAGATGGAGTGTCCACTGATCCAGGAAATTATAGACCCATCAGCCCAACTAGCCTTATCTGCAAGGCCATGGAATACATTATCATGGACCTCATTAATAAGGACACTGGTAACCTCCAAACACTCGATCTCACACAGTTTAGCTTCGTCAAGGGGAGCTTGTGTCTGTTCATAGGTTCATAGGTTCATAGGTTGGTACTAGGCTATCAGCCCTAGGGCCTATACAAGCCTAGCCATAACAATTCCCTGGCTATTTCTTCCCACATTATTTACTTTCCTGGACCCCTGTCTAGCAGGGCGACTGACGTGATCCCTGGGGTGAATTTCCTTTCTCCCATCCAATCGTCAAGGTTCCTCTTGAAGAGGTCCAAAGAGGCACTCTACTTGACATGTGTGGGCAATCTATTCCAGAGTCTGGGGAGTCTCTGGGTCAGAAACCTATCCTTCCAGCATGTTTAGTTTATTGTGATGACACGGTTAAGATCCCTGGAGCATGTAGCTCTGAGGGATTGGGATTTCTTTAAGTGTAGCATGTCCAACAGCTCTGGGTTTGACATGGCCTTGTATGTTAAGCAGAGATCGCCTCTGAGTAGACGATATGCGACAGAGTATAGCTGGAGTTTTTTAAGGCGGTCAGCGTAGGGCATCTGCTTTAGGCCTGTGATTCTTTTAGTGAGGTATTTCTGAGGCCTTTCCAATTGTTGCAGATGTCTTGAGAGGTACATACCAAATGGGGCGTTGTATTCTATAATGGGTCTAATGAGGGATGAGTACAGTGGGACAATGACCTCCTTTTTTCTGGATAAAAGCCCTTCGTGATGAGGTGTGCCACATAGAAGGATTTCCTGACTGTTGTGGCGATGTGGTTATCGAGGGTGAGACCACTGTCCACCTGTGTCCCTAAGTCTCTTATCACACTTTCTGTGTTTAGTGTACTGCCACCTATATGGTAATTCATGGATACATGTTTTTTCCCAAAGGGATAACAATACATTTCTTGGCATTGAGCTTGAGCCCATGGCTCTGGCACCAAGCATCTGTTTCTGTAAGGCCCTTTGCAGAGTATCCACATCATTTGGGGATTCAATAATGGCTCCCAGTTTGCAGTCATCTGCAAACTTTGTTAGCCAGAGTCCCTTAGTGTTGACCTGTACTTCAGAGAAGTAGATGCCAAACAAGAGTGGCTCCAGGACTGAACCCTGAGGTACTCCACTTGTCACTTGTCTGGAGCTGGATTTGGAGTCGGCTACTTTTACAGTGTGGGTTCTATCAGTAAGCCATTTAGCAACCCATTGGATGACATAGGGATTAATACCCAACTTAGTAAGTTTATCTATGATTCCAGAGTGTGGGATGGTGTCAAAGGCCTTGGCAAGGTCTAGATAGGCTGTGTGGACCACCTTACCCTTGTCCATGGCTCTGGAGACTGATTCAAAGAAGTCAATCAGGTTCAGGAGACAAGATCGGCCCTTCACAAACCCAAAGTGGGTGGGGTCCAGTGTTTGAAGGTTGCCAATGTCTTTGTTTATAAGTTCCATGATAATACGCTCCATGGCCTTGCAGATAAGGCTTGTCAGACTGATGGGACGGTAGTTTCCGGGATCCAAGGTGGATCCCCCCTTGTGGATTGGGATAACTGTAGCTCTGCGCCACTCAGTGGGCACGAAACCTGTGGTGAGGCTATGATTAAACATGACACTTAAGTGAGGTGCCAGTTCATATTGTAGTTCATGTAGTACACAGCCTAGGATGTCAACTGGTCCCATGGATGCTGTATTCTTGGCTTTAGAGAGTGCGTTTTGTACCTGTGTGGCCATTATTACTGGAATTTGGCAATCTTCCGGTATTGAGATGGGCCATTTAGGGGGTGAGAGGGGGGTGAAGTTGGCACTGAATCAATCTGCCAGGATATTGGCAATATCCTTTGGATCAGTATATTTATTGCCATTCTGTTTTAGCTCAGAGCAGATCTGAGCATTGCCATTTAGATTCTTGACATAGTTATAGAATGCTTTGTGGTTGTCTTTGGAATCTTTGGCAATTTTATTTTCATAACTAGCTTTGGAGGATTTTATGAGGCATCTCAGTTTCTTACTGAGGCTAGTAAGGGAGTTTTTTGCATCCGGGGATTTTCCTCTTTTCTGCAAAAGTTTCTTCCTTTTGTTGTAAAGTTTGTTTATGGCAGGGGACCACCAGATTGGCTTCCTTTTTTGGATGAGAGCATTTTGGTTCTATTTGGGATGGCACGATTCATGCATGAGTGGATGTGCTCGTAGAGTGCCTTAGTGTAGGATTCAGCAGTTGAACTTTCAGTTCCCGTCTGCATGGGTGTCATGAAGTTTGTCACTTCTGACTTGAGTAGCATGAAGTTGGCTTTGGAGAAGTTTTTTATGGTGTTTTTTTACTGGAGGGTGGGGGTGGGATGTGGATGTTAAGGGTGATCAGCTTATGGTCAGACCTGACTAACGAGGGGGTGACCATAGGTATAGAGCATTGATTTGCCATGTTGGTAATGACCAGGTCTAGGATATTGGAGCCCCTGGTGGGACTATGGATTAGTTGATCCAGGGCGTTGGAATTTATGAATTCCAAGAACCGTTGCACAAAGGTGTTGGGACATGAGTAGTAGTTTTCCCAGTTAATGGCAGGGTAGTTAAAATCACCCAGTGTTAGGGTGTTTGGTTCCATCTTAATATTTTCCAGTATGTTTAAAAAGGTGTAGTAAGAATCTTGGGGTATGGTGGGGGATCTGTAGCAAGCTACAATTTGGATTGCAGTCTTACCTAGTGTTAGTTGCACTTGGAAAATTTCAGACACATTGTGTTGGCCAACTAGCCTGGTGGTGTGAATATCCTTGGTGAATATTGACACTCCTCCACCTTTAGTGTTTCGGTCCTGGTTTGTTGGCCAAAAAGTGTGGTAAGAGTTGTAGCCTGGTATTGCAGGTGTGCTCTCTGGAGCCTTGAACCAGGTCTCAGTTACTGTACAGATATCGATGTTCTCCATTTTTAGGAGTGCCTCGAGAGAGTGCATTTTGAGGTTTAGACTTCTAGCATTGAGTAGCATTACCTTCAGATTTTGCATGCTTGTACCTGTTACGGTGGTGGTTTTGTCCTTTGAAGTTTGCCTAAAAAGGCACTATAGGGGTGGCAAGAGCCTTATCCAGTAACCTGAATCCCAGGGGCGACAGGTGCAGACCATCTCTGGCAAAGCATCGTGGTCTGTCAATCATGTCATCCCAGGCAGACAGATACTGGATCCCCTTTGAATGACACCATAAGCTTAGCCAATTGTTGAAGTCAATCATTTTATCCTTATATTGTGGTATCATTCTGGGCAAAGGCAGGATGCTACTCAGGGCTAGGGTCATACTTGCCTGGGCCACATGATCCGAGAGCTCTTCCATGTCTCTTTTCATGTAGTCCAGGGAGGTACGTCTCAAGTTATTCACTCCAACATGGACAATGACAGAGTCATATTTGTACTTGTTGTGGAGTGACTTGAGTGCATGTGTTATGTGGCGGATCCTGGCACCCGACAGGCAGCTGACTGTAATTTTCTCCTTATTCAACCTAGTGAGAGGGACATCAGTGTGCCGGACTATAGAGTCACCTATGACTAAAGTGTTAGGTACATTGTCTTGCCTTAGGGGCTGTTGCTGGGTGGCACACTGGTGTTGTGAACTATGTGACACATTGGTTGTGATTGGTATTTGTTTGCGTTTCAGCTTCAGAGGTCTTTGTTGCTTGGACAGGTTACAGTTAAGGGCCTCTGCATATGTGGATTTAGGGTTGCTATATGTGGGTGTTGGTGGTGCGGGTTTAGAAGGGCTATGTGTTGCTTGAGGTGTAGTGTGGGTGTTAACCTTCTCCTCTTGACTGTTTAGCACAATCTTGGGTGGAGAGAGCTTTGCTTCCATTTTGGCTATGTAAGTGCATCTCTCACAGGTTGTAGTGTTGGGTGGTAGGAGGAGAGGGTTGTCTGTGTACATGAGGCAATTGCTGCATTGCCCCAGTATGCCCAGATTCACCAGGTGGACAGGAGAAATCACCGGAAGCTCACCCTTGGACATGCCTGGTTTGGGGCTTTTTTTTTTTTTTTTGTAAAGTACAGGAGCTGTTTCCTTAGCAAGGTACTTTGCAATTATAGGCTGTTTAGTGCCTACTATTAATTTCTCCTTATTAACAAGGAGAGTTCAGTGTTTGTATGAGTTTAAGGCTTCCTAGTGCTTTCCAGTAGGTATTAGAGAAAGTGCTAGTCACAGGGATGCTTAAAGGTAAGATTGAAAAGAATGCACTCTGCAGTGTGCACTAGAGAAGTTAGATGTGAAAGTAGGTAACTTGAGTTTTACCTATTTAAAAAATTAAGGTTTAGTGGAGAGTTACTATTTTTAAAACAGCACGATGGATTGAAAGGGGTGGTCACTTTTGTAATTTGGTACTATGAAATACTGTAGGATGGCCAATAAATTTAAATAATTGAAGGGGTGGGATTTCAAAAATGATGATTTTGTGATTACTCACATAAGCCAGTGAAAGTAGAGAGAAATGAGATATATGGTCAGATTAACATAAGAGGCGGGCAACTAGAAAGACAGTGGTATTTAATAAGACAACTTAAATGGGTGCGAGGGTGGGAAAAATTTCTGCCTGACTCAGAACAGAGAGAGCTGTGGTCTCTTTTGAAGTTTTAATATGCTGTTAAAACAGAATGCAAGCAAAACACAAGGTAAAGAAAACAAACTACAGTATTCAAAATATAGAAAGGCAATACAGTAATAAAAAAAATATAAGCAAACTAACCTTTCCTTCACAGCAAATTGTAGCAGAGTCTGGATGAGCCTTTCTGGTAAATTTGCTTGACTTCCATGGTTGAGGGGAAGATGGTGTTCCCCACCTACCTTGACCTGGCCAAAGCTTTCAACACTCTTCCTCACATGGGCATAATAGATAAACTCTCACAACTAGGCATCAATCCACATGTTACCAGATGGGTAGCTAATTGGCACACTGATAGAACCCACCTAGTCAAAATAGGGGAAGCCACCTCAAGCAGTAGACCCATAATGAGCAGCGTACCCCAGGGTTTGGTCTTGGGGCCTCTGTTATTTGGGATATACTTTTTTGAGTTGCAGGTCAAAACCAGCTATGGCTGACCAAGTCTACAGATGACTGTATGCTGGATGCTGTCATCAATTCCCCTAGTGATGTGGATCCTCCAAGAGAGTCTCACCCAAACAAATGACTGGTGCCAAAAACATGGCCTCAAGATGAATACCAAAAAATGCATCATCATTCCCTTTGGGGGGAGTGATGTCCCCACAAATTATCACATTAATAACAATGTCCTAAGCATGCAATCAGTTGTGAGGGATTTGGGCACCCAGGCCGATAGCAACCTGACTTCTGACCACCATGTTGCTTCCATTGTAAGGAAATCTTTCTATGTGGCCCACCTCATAAGTAAGGATACCTCATCCAGGGACAAGGAGGTCATAACATCCCTCTATCCTTCCCTTATAAAGGCCATTATTAAGTACAACACCCCCCTTTCAACATGTAGCTTGCAAAGCACATGCAGCAGCTGGAGAGACCACAGAGGTTTCTCACCAGGAGAATCCAGGGCCTCAAAAATCTACCATACACAGATAGGCTAAAAACCCTATCCCTCTACTCAGTTTCAAACAGATTCCCCAGAAGTGACCTCTGTCTGGCATACAAGGTTATCTCAGACCCCACCTTGATGGGACTGCTGAATATCCACAAGTCAAGCTCCACTTGAGTAACCCACACTCGTGGCCTCAACCTGGTCTGTGACATCAATATGACTTGTTGGCGGGACAGATTTGTATTCCAGAGACTCCCCCATCTGTGGATTAGACTCCTTCTCCACATCAAGCAGAGTACCTCTTTACCCCTTTTTAAGTGTGACCTGGATAACTGGATTGGAAACAGAAAATACATCCATGGGATTCCACCTTTGTTCCTGCTGGACAGGGGCAACAGGTGCTGACTTGTTGAAACATGGGCTAAACTCTTGGCTAGATTTATAAGGGCCTCAGGGCCAAAAGCCTAGTAACTTCTTATGATCTTATGATCCTATGTTTTATTGCTAATCCTTCAATCCCAAATATTTATATACTCCTCCCTATGCAAGTTTCTTTATATAACATTCCTGTCCAAGACTAATATGTTCTCGGTGCTGCAGTTTTCCTGCTTTAAATGTTTTTGCATATTTATAAAGACCAAATGTCATTCTTATATCAACTGAGAAAGTTTTAACTACTTGCAGTTGTGCTGTCAACATCTCATAGGTTCATAGGTAAGTACTAGGCTATCTGCCCAAGGACATCTATAAGCCTAGCCAGAATGTATTGGCTTTCGCCGCCCCTTAGATTAGCTCCCTGTGCCACTGTCCAGCAGAGCCATTAGTTCCCTGTGCCTCTGTCCAGCAGAGTCACTGCAGTGACCCCCGGGGTCAAGTTTCTGTTTCCCATCCACTCATCAATGTTTCTCTTGAACAGTGTTAGTGAGGGGCTCTGCCTAATGTAGATTGGAATCCTGTTCCAAAGCGTGGGGAGTCTCTGGGACAGGAATCTGTCCCTGCAGCACATCCTATTTATTGTTGTGGTGGGGTTTAGATCCCTAGAGCGTGTGGCTCTCAGGGATTTGTTTTTTTTTAGGTGGAGCATGTCCATCAATTCTGGGTTGGACATGGCCTTGTATGTCAGGCAGAGATCACCTCTGAGTAAGTGGTATGCAACTGAGTACAGCTGGAGTTTCTTCAGTCAGGTTGCATAGGGCATTTGTTTGAGGCCAGTAGCCCTCTTAGTGAGGTACTTCTGTGGTCTTTCCAGCTGTTGCAGGTGTCTTGTAAGGAACATCCCAAATGGGGCATTGTGCTCTATGATGGGTCTGATGAGTGATGAGTAGAGGGGCACAATAACCTCTTTTGTTCTAGATGCGAACCCTTTTGTGATTAGGTGGGCCACATAGAAGGATTTTCTAACCACCTTGGCAATATGATTATCAAAGGTGAGATTACTATCTACTTTGGTCCCCAGATCCCTTATTATATTTTCTGTATTTAGGGAACTACCGCATATGTGGTAGTTCGCCGGTACTTTGTTTTTTCCAAACGGGATGACTATGAACTTTTTAGCATTTAGCTTGAGGCCATGAGTTTGACACCAGGTATCCTTCTCAGTGAGACCCTTCTGAAGGATGTCTGTATCAGCCGGAGAGTAAATTATGGCCCCCAGTTTGCAGTCGTCTGCGAACTTGGTCAGTCATAGTCCTCCTGTGCTTGCCTGTACCTCTGAGAAGTATATACCGAATAGGAGGGGGTCCCAGGACTGAGCTCTGGGGGATGGCACTTGTAACTGGTTTAGAGTCAGACCTAGAGCCTGCATCTCTCACTGTGTGGGTTCTATCCATGAACCAATTGGCAACCCATCTCATGATGTAGGGGTTTATGTTCAGTCTGGTGAGCTTGTCTGTAATACCTGAATGGGGAATGGTGTTGAAAGCCTTTGCAAAGTCTAGGTAGGCTGTGTAGACCTCCTTTCCCTCATCGAAAGCCTTGGTAACTGTCTCAAAGAAGTCCACCAGGTTTAGAAGGCATGATCTGCCCTTAACAAAGCCAAACTGGGTAGGGTCCAATGTTTGAAGGTTCCCAGTATCGCTGTTAATGAGTTCCATGATGATGCACTCCATAGCCTTGCAGACCAAGCTAGTCAGGCTTATAGGGTGATAGTTCCCAGGATCCGCTGTGGCTCCACCTTTGTGGAGCAGAATAACTGCTGCTGTGCGCCACTCAATGGGTACATAGCCTGTAGAGAGGCTGATTTTGAACAGTGTATTTAGGTGAGGGGTTAGTTCATTTTGGAGCTCATGCAAGACACAGCCTGGGACACTATCCAGTCCCACTGAAGCTGTGTTTTTGGCTTTGGATAGGTCTGTTTTAATCTGTGTATCAGTGATTGCTGGGGCTCTACATTCTTCTGGTATAGTTATGGGCCCTTTAGGGGGTGAGAGTGGGGGTGAAGTTTGCACTAAACCTGTCTGCCAGAATGTTGGCAATATCAGTCGGTTCAGTGTATTTTGTGCCATTCTACACTAACTCAGAGCAGATCTGAGAGTTTCCACTTAGGTTCTTGACATAGCTAAATAATGCTTTGTGGTTATCTTTGGACTCCTTGGCAATTTTTCTTTTGAAGCTGGCCTTGGATGATTTTATGAGGGATCATAGTTTCTTGCTGATACTAATCAGGGATGTCTTTCCTTCTTGGGATTTTACTCTTTTCTGTACTCATTTCTATTGTATAGCTTTTTTATGGCAGGGGTCCACCAAACTGGTTTCCTTTTCTAGGAGGAGTGAGTCTTGGTTTTGCTTGGGATAGTACGATCCATGCATTATTGCAGGTGCTCATAGAGTGCCTTTGTAAGGGATTCAGCAGCTTGGACAGCATTGTCCTTTAGTGTGGGGGCTGTGAACCTTTCCACCTCGGTCTTAAGTAACATGAAGTTTGCTTTTGAAAAGTTTTTCACAGTGGTTTCTTTGGTTGCGGGTGAGCAGAATGTGGATATCCAGAGTGATTAGTCTATGGTCTGATCTAACCAGCGAGGGGTTGACCTCCGGTGTGGAACCCTGGTCGCCCATGTTGGTGATGACCAGGTCCAATATGTTGTCACCTCTTGTGGGGGTGTTGACCAGTTGATCCAGGGCATTCAAGTTTATAAATTCTAGGGAGCATTGGGCAAGGGAGTTTGTACTTGAATAGTTCTCCCAGTTAATGTTTGGGTAATTGAAATCACCAAATATTAGGGTGTTTGGTAGAACCTTCATATTTTCCAGTGTCTCCAGAAATGCGGAATGGGGATCCTGGGTCATGGTGGGTGATCTGTAGCAAGCTACAATTTGAATTGCAGTTTTGCCCATTGTTAGTTGCACATGGATGATCTCTGAGGTATCATGATGCGCCACTAACCTGCAGGTGTGGGTATCCTTGATGAATATGGATACACCCCCGCATTTTGTGTCTCGGTCTGGGTTCTGTGGCTGAAAAGTATGGTATGAGTTATAGCCTGGTAGTGCCGGGGTGCTCTCTGGAGCCTTAAACCTGGTTTCTGTTACTACACAGATATTGATGTTCTCCATACTGTTGAACTATCCAGTTTCAAGTTATCTGCAAAAAGTAGATGAGAAACCTTTAAGCAACATTGTTTTCTGGGAGCCAAACTATCCTTTGTCATGACTTAATTGCAAAGTGGTTTGCAACTGTTTCATTGTCACTGTAATGCAACTGATCAATGTAGGATACATATTTTATCTGTAAGTACTCCTTTATCTATGAATGTTGGATACTGTCAAATGTTTTTTTACATTCTATCTGACCATACTTAGATTCTTCCCCTTTTTACAATTTTCCATGTTGGCTTTATTTAGCAACAAATGATTGTTCCATAAGACTTTTGTTTATTACCCAGTGTTGCTGGCCAGGAGACCATGTAAACCAGCATGAACACATTCATACAAGCAGACAAGTTTACTTAAGAGCAAGCTTAAACTGCGAGATTGAGCAGACAGCCACAATGACTACCAGAGTTTAATTTAAGGTAATAAATACATTTCTAACACATTATACGAAACTGTAGTCAGTACAAAGTAGAGTACAGACATGTTTTAGCTATAAGGAAATAAAGGTTTTGGTGGTGATCATGAGGGTTACATAGATTGCATTATAAATACAGTTTACCTTCATAATGTCGAAAGCACATCCTGGAATGTACACATAGGCAAACTGTATCTGCGAATTCTTGCCTAAATGTCAAGCAAAACAGTGAACATCGACATTTCTGATCACTCCACACCTGAGACAAGTATTACCATGGGTCAAAAAGGGGGCGAGATCTTGTTATTTGGAATATCAGCATTCGCAATTTTGAGCAGTCACAACATGGGAGTTCACGGAAGCTGTTTTGGGGATGTGCTTGTCGAAATTATGAAGGTAAATCATAAATACACTAGTCTGGAGAATAGGTCAAGTGAAACATGGTAATGTACACCAGATAAGGACATATCAATGTACATGCACCCCAAAGACAAGACAGTTGTAACACGAACAATATTCACATCTGTACATAGCATAGTACGTACTGCTATTTATACCTCCTATGTAGGCATATTCATATCATCCCACAGTTATTGTATATTATGTGACTGTCACACAAGGTCATATATCAGTGGAGATTATTGATTGTGATATAACCACCCTGACATGATCACTGAAGAGGACATTTATCAAGGACTGTATATGCAATAGGGGTCATGTGCATATTGTGAAGATAGGCAAAATGAGTTCCTTGAATATGATTGTAATGTCAGTACAGGTCTTAACTAATTGGAACACACAGCAACAGCTTCATAGCCATGTGTAGGCAGAAGCATGTACAATCATGGAAAATATCAGAATAATACCACCATTAGTCATGTCATTGACATAAAGTATGTGATTGTGAGCTATTATACATGTTCTGCATGAACACACTTGTAGAACGGTAATGATTTGTCAGTAATCTATAAGGGGAATCAAGGACACCTTCCCCAAAAATGACTACTTTTTGGATGTGTTAAGAGGGACACTGTAACACCTGTAGTTTAAATTAAAAGCAATCCTGGATAGTTTAGAGGTTTGCATGATATATATATATATATATATATATATATATATATATATATATATATATACATATATATATATATATATAAATATATATATATATATATATATATATATGCTGCCATCCACACTTGCAAGAATATAAGCCATGTATTTACTGGATGCATCACAGAAACACGTATTGCACATGCATCTTGTATAACACTTTGAAGAGAAGTCTGCACTGTCAGCTCCTAATGGTTATGCATCACAAAGGATACTTATGTATGGCTGATAAGATATGTGGGTGATACACTTCAGTAAATCATCCGTGGAAGATGTGTGTTGAGTTACATACAAAAAGTGTGCATTGTACTCAATTAGTAGTGTGATGACAGCTGAGAACAATGGAACTATAATGTTTTTTGATGTGGATGGCCTGCCCATACTCAGGTGTTGCACTAGATACAAAGGATTTGTCACCACTTTGGGCACATGCTGGTGGAAGTTCTGCTTACTATCTACCTGAGTATCCAGGTCACATACTACTTGGCCTGCTCATAGATGTGTGCTGCCTGTATCTTAATTAGCTTGTCTTTTTCCCTTCAAAAAGGAACTAATCATGATTTTTCTTCATTTATTTGTTTCCAAGACTCTGGCAACAATTCTTTGTATGTGTTAATGCTTTATGCAGTATATCATAGCACTCTTGGATTAAATGATTGTCCACAATTTGCAGTCATTCACAAAACTGGTTAGACAAAGGATGTGTAAGCTTGTCTTTCTTGACTTATGAGACTTAAATAATGAATATGAAAGGGGCTAGTACAGAACGCTGAGTTATGGACCAGGTCAACGGAGTCTAGCTAGAGGTGACTTCACACAATATGTGATCCATTTGTCTACCCATGTATTGTATTTATTATAATGATTTTATTATTTAAAAAAAACCTTTTTGCATTTGTATTTTTATATGTATCTAATGGCTTACAGCCCAGTATTTGATATATTAATTGCCTAATTAAAATTAAAATTTGGTAATTGATTTTAATTATCATATTAACGAATTAATGAAGACTATATGCCTATATATTTTTAATTGGAAAGCTGTATTTGAGCAGCCTGATAGTATATAAGGATGCATAACAAAACAATTGGTTGTGGAACATGCAGAACAGTTACTGACACAAATGCTGATAGTCACATAATGGTGCCGGTGACAATCTCAGTAGTCCTTGGGAACAGCAACACCATTATGCACACAATGAATTCCTTAAGGTTGCAATTGAATCAAAACTTGATATTTTTGTGTATATCACAGTATTACAACATATGGATGAAACAAGATTTATGTTCCCATGTAATCAGTATGAATGTATATTGATGTGTGTCACACAGCATTTAATAATGGTAGGTAGACACATCCACACCTGTGCCATACTGCAAGTGTCACTGTGATGGTTGAATAAGAATGGCCTAGAATGTTGGTCTGCTCCACTACAAAATACATGTCTTCCTAAGCCAACGATATATATAGTATCAACCCACATCAACAGTTCTCAGGTGGCATATTGCTACAGTTACTATGAAGGAAGATGTAAGGAAATGGCAGCAGTGGCAATTGACACATTACCTCACATCACAGCTTGTAATGCCCTCTTGTAGGCCTACTGTACATACACAGCTCAACATAGCACATGATGATGGCAACACTGACATGTGAAATGTTCATAATGTCATAGGACACTACTACGCTAATGACCAACATAACATAAACTCTTAGATATTATTATACCATTTAAACCAAACTCCATATTTCTATATGCTGGAAGATCCTAAAGCTTTGTATGCATGTATGTATTTTTTTGATTGCATTACATACTGCCTCTCTACATATGTGTCGTGTGCACTGCCCCATGACAGAATTAACAATCACATATCCAGTGATCTGAAGATGGCTTGCAGATGTTCTTGGATGGACTCTGTTTCATGATTTGTATTTGCATCTTTGACATGAGGACATCTTCCACTCCTCTGCAGGAAGGATGTCACATAGCCAGAGGGAAAAAGGGGATGTTGGATGCATGGGGCTACATTAAAGATTCTCCTAAGTGGTAGTGAAATGAAAAGTTATTAAAAAGATCATACAGTGACAGTAATGTACTATCAACCGCACACACACACACACACACACACACACACACACACACACACACACACACACACACACACCCACACACACACACACACGCACACACACACATACAACACACTCACAAAAAACAGAAAACTGTGTCTGACTTGAACATTACACTAGTGTAGGTATAGAAGCTGAATTCCAGACAGTGTAACAGCAACACTACCACATATGTCTGATTTTAACATGTTGGACTTTATGGAATAAGATAATATCATAGTATGTTGAGAAGAGCATGTTGGGGTGAGTGTCTGAAGTGGATGTAAAATCACATCTTGGTGTAAATTGTCTCAAAAATATTATTTGAATGTATACACACTCGTGTTGCCTGCTGTCAGATCAGAACCCCTAAAAATCTAGTTACAGAAGCTGGAGAACACAACACTTAACATTATGGCCACAGCAAAATTTTGATTTGAATGACATCAGAGTGCACTTTACTTAGGATGACATCATCAGTGTATGTTATAAGATGTTTAGAGGAGTGTCTGTCATAGTTGTGTACTCACATGCCATTCTAAAATTGTCAGCACACTGATTTTTGAATAAACACACACACCAGTTGAAAGCAGTGAGACTAGAACCCCTAACTAACTATTTTCAGAACACAGTACTTAACGAAAGTACCATAGCACAACCCTTTTAGAGGGTCAGACAGTGCTTGATAGCTAATAACATCAACAGTGTCTGTTGGGAAGAAGATGGTAGTAAGAGTGCTTCCCATTATGTTCTAAAATGGAGTCTCCAGTGTGAACTAACTGAACACCAGCATACACACACACACACACACACACACACACACACACACACACACACACACACACACACGCACAATTTGACCACAATGAGACTAGAACCCGTACCTATCTGAAGAACACAAGCACCTTAGCACAAGTCTGGCTTTTAAACTGCCAGATAACACTTTATAGCTGATGACATTAGCACTGTATGTTTGTGAGAAGATGCTGGGAGGCCTGTATGAAATATTTGTTCTCTATTGGACTTTACTGCTAACAGTAAGATACCAACTCAGGCTCTTATGACTACATACACCAGTTGAATGTAGTGAGATTAGAACTTGCACTTAACTACTTACATAAGCTAGAGAACTCAGTACTTAACACAAGTACCACGGCACAAGTCTGACTTTCATATTGCTGCTGAACAGTTTATAGCGCAGGACATAGGTTCATAGGTTCCTAGATTAGTACTATGCTAACTGTCATTGTTGGCCATTTTAAGCCTAGCCAATTACCCCATTTGAGAATCAAACCCTGCACCATGTGTTTGTAAGGTAAACACCTTAAGCATTGTGCCAACCTCCCACCTACATCACCATTGGATGTTTGAGAGAAGATGTTTGGAAGCCTGTATGAAATGGATGTCTAGGCATTTATGACTGTCAAAATATTTGTTCTCTATGGGACTGGATTGCTGACAGTAGGATACAGATTTATGTTCTTCTGATTATAAACACAAACATTGATTGCACTGAGATTACAATCCCTACCTACCTAGTTATACAGGCTGGAGAATTCAGTGCTTAACACTAGTGCCACAGCACAAGTTTGACTTTTATACTGCTGTTGGGCAATTTTTAGTGGATGACATCAACATCATACATATGAGAGAAGATTTTGGGAGGTCTTTATGAAATCGCTGGATAGGCATGTATGACTGTCAAAATATTAGTTCTGCGTGGGACTAGACTGACTATAGTAGGATACAGACTGATGTCCATCTAACTATGTACACACACTTATACATACATAGAGACAAAAACATAATATGACTGCTGTGGTAAGTTAGCCCACATGTAAGTATTTTGATCCCATCCAAAGAACACAGTAGTTAATGACTGCATCATATCTGAAGTATGGTTTTGCCTTATCATACTGGTCTTTATGGATGGTGCCATCAGCAATATATGATGTGGATAACATATCCTGTTATGAAAGTGGTGTGCAAAGTGTGGACTTTGTATTTTCTGCTGAGTTTCGAATGTGCAGGTATACTTTAAAAGAGTTTCTCAAACTAGATGCAAAAAGACGTCAGGAATGCATGTAGCAGAACTGAGATATATGCAGCTGTTTCTCAGTATGTTCTGCTACATCACACATTTATTATCACACACAGGCACATGTTTTGTGATGAGCATGGATGCAAATGTATATGTATGTGTCTTCATATTTGTGATGAATTGATGTCCACATTAATGCATGTATAAGACAATCAGAATGTCTATTGTCAGCGTAAAGCTATAGATGTAACAATGCAGTTGTGCTATTTACTTCTGTAGTGTAGTTTACATTTGGGAACTAGCACAAATAAATCCATTTTCTATTGAATGGATACAGGGCACACAAGTCTGAGTAATTATGTGTTCATTCTGTAAGAAATGCCTTCCCTTTGGTTGCAGTTTTACATGGATTATTATGGGATGAAGAGTAACTGGGCAGTAAACATACTAATTCCTGCCAATCAGCTCTTTCCATAGTGCATTGAAAAGCAACTGGTTTGTGTGATTGATGGCAAACTGTTTGCAAATGTGAGATGCACATTTAATGACTACAACTTGAACTTGAGAAATACTTATCCATGCAGTCTATGGTAGAAATAGCTGGCAGATACTATGGTGTTCATAATGTAGTTTATATCCTAAATATTGTAGCATAAATTTTATGACATTAAGAGCAATTAGTACTGCTTTTCCTATTTGTGTGACATTAAGACAGCAGCACAATCATGTTGTATAGCCAATTGGAGAAGACATATGCAAATTGGAGAGCTAAATATGGGACAATATGTTTTTTGTTGGACAGGTTCCTAGTTTTGTATTTAGTTTCAGTAAGAGAGGAATGTTCACAGGTTCACAGGTTCATATGTTGGTACTAGGCTATCAGCCCTAGGGCCTATACAAGCCTAGTCATAACAATTCCCTGTATATTTCTTCCCACAATATTTACTTCTCTGGACCCCTGTCTAGCAGGGTGGCTGACATGATCCCCGGGGTGAATTTCCTATCTCCCTTCCAATCATCAAGGTTCCTTTTGAAGAAGGCCAAGGAGGTGCTCTGCTTGACATGTATGGGCAGTCTATTCCAGAGTATGGGGAGTCTCTGGGTCAGGAACCTATCCCTCCAGCATGTTTTGTTCATTGTGATGACAAGGTTTAGATCCCTGGAGCGTGTGGCTCTGAGGGACTGGGATTTCTTTAAGTGGAGCATGTCCAACAGCTCAGGGTTTGACATGGCCTTGTATGTTAAGCGGAGATCGCCTCTGAGTAGACGATATGCCACAGAGTATAGCTGGAGTTATTTTAGATGGTCAGCATATGGTATCTGCTTTAGGCCTGTGATTCTTTTAGTGAGGTATTTCTGTGGCATTTCCAGCTGTTGCAGATGTCTTGTGGGGTACATACCAAATTGGGCATTATACTCTATAATGGGTCTAATTAGGGATGAGTACAGTGGGACAATGACCTCCTTTTTTTCCAGATGAAAAGCCCTTAGTGATGAGGTATGCCGCATAGAAGGATTTCCTGACTGTTGTGGCGATGTGGTTATCAAAAGTGAGATCACTGTCCACCTGTGTCCCTAAGTCTTGCATCACACTTTCAATGTTTAGTGTACTGCCACCTATGTGGTAATTCATGGGTACATGTTTTTTTCCAAAGGGGATAACTATACATTTCTTGGCATTAAGCTTGAGCCCATGGCTCTGGCACCAGGCATCTGTTTCTGTAAGGTCCTTGTAGAATATCCACATCATTTAGGGATTCAATAATGGTTCCCAGTTTGCAGTCATCTGCGAACTTTGTTAGCCAGAGTCCCTTAGTGTTGGCCTGTACTTCAGAGAAGTAGATGCCAAACAAGAGTGGTCCCAGGACTGAACCCTGAGGTACTCCACTTGTCACTTGTCTGGAGCTGGATTTGGAGTCGGCTACATTTACAGTCTGGGTTCTGTCAGTAAGCCAGTTGGCAACCCATCGAGTGACATAGGGATTTATGCCCAGCTTAGTAAGTTTATCTATCATTCCAGAGTGGGGGATGTTGTTGAAGGCCTTGGTGAGGTCCAGATAGGCTGTGTGGACCGCCTTACCCCCATCCACAGCTCTGGAGACAGATTCAAAGAAGTCAATCAGATTCAGGAGACAAGATCGGCCCTTCACAAACCCAAACTGGGTGGGGTTCAGTGTTTGAAGGTTACCAATATCTTTGTTTATATGTTCCATGATAATGAGTTCCATGCCATTGCAGATCAGGTTTGTCAGACTGATGGGATGGTAGTTCCCGGGATCCAAGGCGGATCCCCCCTTGTGGAGTGGGATAACTGTAGCTGTGCACCACTCAGTGGGCATGAAGCCTGAGGTGAGGCTATGATTAAACATGACACTTAGGTGAGGTGCCAGTTCACTTTGTAGTTCATGTAGTACACAGCCTGGGATGTCATCTGGTCCCATGGATGCTGTATTCTTAACTTTGGAGTGTGCGGTTTCTATCTGTGTGGCTGTGATTACCGGAATTTGGCAATCCTTTGGTATTGAGATGGGTCCTTTAGGGGGTGAGAGGGGAGTGAAGTTGGCACTAAATGGATCTGCCAGGATATTGGCAATATCCTTGGGATCAGTATATTTAATGCCATTCTGTTGTAGCTCAGTGCAAATCTGAACATTGCCATTTAGATTCTTGACATTGTTATCTAATGCCTTGTGGTTGTCTTTGGAATCTTTAGCAATTTTATTTTTGTAACTAGCTTTTGAGGATTTTATGAGGGATCTCAGCTTCTTACTGAGGCTGGTGAGGGAGTTTTTTGCATCCTGGTATTTTCCTCTTTCGTGCAATAGTTTCTCCCTTCTGTTGTATAGTTTGTTTACAGCAAGGGACCACCAAATTGGCTTCCTTTTTTTTTGATAAGAGCATCTTGGTTCTATTTGGCATGGCATGATTCATGCACGAGTGGATGTACTCATACAGTGCCTTAGTGTAGGATTCTGCAGTCAAACTTTCAGAGCTCGTCTGCATGGGTGTCATGAAGTTTGTCACTTCTGACTTCAGTAGCATAAAGTTGGCTTTGGAGAAGTTTTTTAAGGAGGTTTCCTTACTGGGGGTGGGGGTGGGATGTGGATGTCAAGGGTAATTTGCTTATGGTCAGACCTGACCAATGAGGGGGTGACCACTGGTGTGGAGCATCTATCTCCCATGTTGGTAATGACCAGGTCTAGGATATTGGAGCCCCTGGTGAGACAATGGATTAGTTGATCCAGGGCGTTGGAATTTATGAATTCCAAGAACTGTTGGGAAAAGGAGTTGGTACCCATGTAGTATTCTCAGTTAATGGCAGGGTAGTTGAAATCACCCAGTATTAGGGTATTTGGTTGTATCTTAATATTTTCCAGTAAGTTTAGAAAGGTGTAATGAGAATTTTGGGGCATGGTGGGGGATCTGTAACAAGCTACAATTTCGATTGCAATCTTACCTAGTGTTAGTTGCACCTGGAGAATTTCAGATGCATTGTGTTGGGCAACTAGCCTGGAGGTGTGAATATCCTTGGTGAATATGGACACTCCTCCATCTTTAGTGTTTTGGTCTTAGTTTTGTAGCCGAAAAGTGTGGTAAGAGTTGTAGCCTGGTATTGCAGGGGTGCTCTCTGGAGCCTTGAACCAGGTCTCAGTTACTGCACAGATATCGATGTTCTCCATTTTTAGGAGTGCCTTGGGAGAGTGCATTTTGAGGTTTAGACTTCTAGCATTGAGTAGCATTACCTTCAGATTTTGCATGCTTGTATCTGTTACAGTGGTGGTTTTATCCTTTGAACCTTGCCTAAAAAGGCACTATAGGGGTGGCAAGAACTTTAGCCAGTAACCTGAATCCCAGGGGTGACAGGTGCAGACCATCTCTGGCAAAGCATCGTGGTTTGTCGATCATGTCTTCCCAGGCAGACAGATACCGGATCTCCTTTGAATGACACCAGAAGCTTAGCCAATTGTTGAAGCCAGTCATTTTGTCCTTATACTGTGATATCATTCTGGGCAAAGGCAGGATACTACTCATGGCTAGAGTCATACCTGCCTGGGCCACATGATGCAAGAGCTCTTCCATGTCTCTTTTCATGTAGTCCAGGGAGGTACATCTCAAGTCATTCACTCCAGCATGGACAATGACAGAGTCATATTTGTACTTGTTGTAGAGTGACTCGAATGCATGTGTTATGTGGCAGATCTTGGCACCCGACAGGCAGCTGACAGTAATTGTCTCCTTGTTCCACCTGGTGAGTGGGACATCAATGTGCCTGACTATAGAATCACCTATGACTAAAGTGTTGGGTACATTGTCTTACCTTAGGGGCTGTTATTGGGTGGCACACTGGTGTTGTGAGCTATGTGTCACTTTGGTTGTGACTGGTGTTTGTTTGCATTTCAGCTTAGGAGGTCCTTGTTGCTTGGACAGGTTAATGTTAAGGGTCTCCGCATATGTGGGTTTGGTGTTACTATGTGTGGTTGTTGATGGCATGGCTTTTGAAGGGCTATGAGTTGCTTGAGGTGTAGTGCAGGTGTTAACCTTTTCCTCTTGACTGTCTAGCACAATCTTGGTCGGAGAGAGCTTTGCTTCCAGTTTGGATATGTAAGTGCATCTCTCACAGGTTGTAGTATTGGGTGGTAGGAGGAGAGGATTGTCTGTGTACATGAGGCAGTTATCACATTGCCCCAGTATGCCCAGATTCACCAGGTGGACAGGAGAACTCACTGGAAGCTGACCCTTGGACATGCCTGTTTAGGTGTTTTTTTTGTAAAGCATAAGAGCTGTTTTCCCTTACATTTGCAAGGTACTTTGCAATTATAGCTGGGTAAGGGATGTAGGATCAGGGTCAGATAAGTTGGGTAGCTGAGGAAGTGGTTGCAGACAAACAGGATAAACAAGACAGAGACAGGACTCATGAGGGACAAAAAATTTTGGGGGTCACCATGATTGGGGATAAGGAGGGGACATTGGACACCCATGCCCTTCAAGCATAGGGACAGACAGAATCTAATCCTCACCCTCAGAACTGTCATCACTGTTCCCTTCAAGAGCTTGCTGTAGGAGTGCTTGCTATTTTTTCCCAGCATTTCAATGAGCATTTTCTGCATTTGGCTGAGGTGCGCATTAAAGGTACCTTCCATGACCTCATGCACCATGCCTGGCATCACTTTGCAGGGGAAAAAAATAACACCTCCACCAATATTCTCTGAGGGTAACAGTGTACCAACTGCCAGTGTAATGCTACCTGATGTTGAAGACCCAGGTAGTGCAGAGGCTGCAGAGGCAGTACTGCCAAGTCGGGTCCTAGATGTGCTAGGCATCAGTGCAGCAGCTGCTGGAAGAGTGGCAAGCTGAGCCTCACTGGTTGGCCTACATCCCTGTGCTGGAAATCGTGTTATCAGAATTCAGAAATGGATAACATCAGGGCATTGTGACCACACATACAAAAATAAAAAAGTGAGTAATAAGGGGTGGGGTAAGAGACATAAAGAGAAAAAGATAATTAGAACCATCATATGTCACATATAAAAAGTTACTACGATATAGCTATAATTTAATTTTACATTAAATATACTTTTTAAAAGCTACAAACTAGGACTGTTAGTTGTTGCAAGTAATCCTTTCAGTATGCATATGTTGCAAATATGTTTTTTTCAAATAATACAGATTAAATTAACAGCATGGCATTTATGCCAGTTTGGTTCAAATTAATATGTAATATTTTTAAATTATTCGATAATATATTTGCTAACTGTGGGATTTGAACCCACAGCATCTGAGTACACTATTACAATTGAATCTTACAATTTCCTTGAGCTACAGAATACAGCGTGCATGCTTGACTTTACAGTTACAAAATGCATGCTTAATTTTCTACTAATGTATAGGAGAGCAATACTTTTGATAAAATAATAATTATTTTGTTCTGCATACATAACCCTTAGGTTCATAGGTTCATAGGTTCATACTAGGCTATCTGCCCTAGGGTATTTATAAGCCTAGCCAGAGTGTGTTTGGCTTTCGCCACCCATTTTAAATGAATTTTGCTATGCCCTTTTTCGAGGTTAGTATACTGTGTCTCTGTCTAACAGTGACACAGAAGTGATACCCGAGGTAAACCTAAGATCTCCCATCCACTCATCAAGATTCCTCTTGAAGAGAGTCAATGAGGGACTCTGCCTAACCTGGACTGGGATTTTATTCCAGAGTGAAGGGAGCCTCTGGGTTATGAATCTGTCCCTCCAGCATGTCCTATTTATTTCAGTGCTGAGGTTTAAGTCTCTCGAGCGCATAGCTCGATGGGATTTGGATTTTCTGAGGTGCAGCATGTCCATTAATTCCGGGTTGGACATGGCTTTATACATCAGGCACAGATCGCCTCTGAGCAGGTGGTATGCCACTGAGTGGAGCTGGAGTTTCTTTAACCGGGCAGCATATGGCATCCATTTGAGCCCTTTGATCCTCTTGGTGAGGTACTTTTGGGGTCTTTCCAGTTGCTGCAGGTGTCTGGTAAGGTACATCCCTAAAGGGGCATTGTACTCAATTATGGGCCTGATGAGGGATGAGTAAAGAGGCGCGATGACCTCCCCTGATCTAGATGTGAATCCCTTCATGATTAGGTAGGCTATATAAAATGTTTTTCTAACCACTTGGGCCACGTGGTTTTCAAATGAGAGATTGCTTTTCTTAGTATTTATAAACATTCAGCATGGACTTCCTTGTGCTCTTTAATCTCTTGGATGGCTATTAAATAAAAAGGAGAGAAAAAAGAGAAGAACATTATGCATACACGTGTTGGCTATATCCAGCTCTCTATATAATTTAAAGTATAATTATCTGTATGTTTACACAACTGTGGGATGTCAGCAGTCCTAAACTCAGTGAACCACTGGATGAGTTGTGCCTGCTTGAACCTTTTCAGGTCATTGTAATGGTGCCTGCATTTCTCTCCAATGCATGGAAGGACAGTCACACGGGAGACACCCTTGGCATGGGCTATTCCAAGCCTCTGATTTATATTGAGATGCAGTATAGTCCCCCTGCAAATGTCTACAGCAGTGGCACTTTATAACGAGTCTAATGAATATTTTGGACTCCTCTATACTCCATCTTTGATCCCTAAACTAGGCCCCTATTTTTCTTGCTCCTGCCATGTATGCACAGATCAAACAGCAGCAGTTAAATTGTTTTCCTGGCAATTTGTGATTTTGTGTATTAGAGTCAGTGCGCCAACCTACACAATGATGCCAACCAAATTTGTCTGATGTGAAGTGGAGAGCAACATTTCCAAACAGAGATGAAGGCAATTTTTGAAATTGGACAGATGAAGTTTATGAGTTGGATGGTGCTGAACCTGTCAGATAGCTTAAAATTTCAGACATTTACTGGGGGTATACATTTTTGTGTGGCTTTAAATACTTATAAAAGTAATTTATACAATGTGGGATTTAAACCTATGTAAAACACACAAAACATTGTCTTCCAGGCCTCTTTGCCACAGAAAGGTACTTTTCAGACATGCTCCTTAATTATATAGACACATTAAAGAGTGACTGGTAACCATGTATATTTGTAATGTGGCAAGGTCCTGGTTTACACATACTTGTGTATATCACTATCAGTGAAGTATGAAGTCCATCCCATGACCAAAAATACACTTTTAAGTGCAGAAACATAATTGTTAGTATACCCCCTGTCACACATATAATCCATAAGATATCAAGTGCTATATATAGTTATTGTTATTTATAATTGTCTTTAGATTGTTCTTTAGTGTTTAAAATTTAAAAGACCACCATTAAATAAAATTTGGAGTGGACTAGATTAGAATTCTGGCTCACCTGTATTGTGGGCATGAAATTATACCACTTGCCACAGGGAAGCCTGTGCAGCAGGTGTATTTTTTACAGTCATTACTGTCTATAGTGCTCATTACATCTGCAACTTGATTGTCAAACATGCTCAGAAGTTATACATACATGACTTGAAGGTACAGAAAATAAATGTTTAAATGCAGAACCATAATTACACTTATACACACTGTTAGACATATGATACACACACACATGCACACACACAGACGCGCGCGCGCGCACACACACACACACACACACACACACACACACACACACACACACACACACACACTCACACACACACACACACACACACACACACACACACACACATATGTGTGTGTGTGTGTGTGTGTGTGTATATATATATATATATATATATTTATATATCAGTGGTGGCTGGTGACTTCAAATCAAAGGAGAGGCTGCAGGAGACATCTGAATGGGTGGGGTCAATGTGAATGGGTGTGGTCAACTGGAAAGGGGAGGAGCTATGCTCAAAACCACAAAAACTGTAATTTTAATTAAATACACTGCCCTGGGTGCCAAACCATCATTATGAGAGTCCAATCAAGACAAAATGAAGTGTAGAAGAAAAAAATTATTTCAATCCATTGGCTGTATGACAGCTTACTTAATATCTAGAGAGAAACAAAAAGGTTGTGAGGCATGAAAAAATAAATTACTTTTTAAATACATTACTGGAATGCCAGTCGAAATCAAGTACAAGAAAAACAAGCAGCACTCAACTCAAACCACTTCTCCTTGCACTCCAGTTCTAATTATAATTTATATTCAGATGTATTAAAGTACCAAGTAACATGCTGAAAGTAGCAATCGCTGTGATACCCCCACTTGTAAAAATGTTTCTTATCCAAAAATGACCTGCTGCCTGACCGCAACTATCTACTTGTTTCATGGGGAAAACATGATCAAAGTAAAAAATGAAAAACAAACAATTAACAAGCTCAGCATGCATGTCTTAAAGGATTACTGCACAGGATATAAACCAAACACGATAGACTGGCATTCTGTTTAGTTTGTAGGTAAAGCCTGTAATGAGCTTCTTAAAATAATGTAATCCTGTCCTTTATTACAAATACTGTCAAATGCATTTCAGTACCCAAAGCTTATACATCATCTAGTTATGTAAGTATTCTCTGCATGGCAACAACAGAAAGGCTTTCAATGTTGGCAGTTCTTAACAGTATGCTTATTAAAACTTACTTGCATCTTACAATCTCAGACAAGCTTACCTGATGGTCATTAAAGCATTACTACTTAAACACAGAGTAACAGACACTTTCTGAATAATAATAAGCATAAATCAATAGTATAAAATATGACAGAAGCCAGAACGTTCTGCAAAATCAAGGACAGATGAAAAGCCACTGTAGTACTTGTGTCTATCTTGGATGGGGGATACTCTGCACATTTACACTGCATAACTGCTCCTTGCCTTGCTTGGACACATCTAGAGTCACTACATGTGGGAGTGGGGTGCAACACGTATGTTACAATTTGAAGTGTCTCTGGCTGACTGTGATGGCCCTGACACATTTGTCATACCTCACAGCCTCAGAGCAAGAAATCTGGACAAAGCCATACATAGAAGTGGGACAAAGGCCCCAAAATAAGGACAATTTTTAAATATTGCTCTTATAAACATAGAAAGATAATAGAATAGTAGGTCTTGCATTAGTATGAATTGTCTGAAGGGTATGAAATCTGAAACTGAAATGTCTGTCATTATTTTCTAAATTCAGTATTTAATGATTTGCCACTAATTTGCCAAAAAAACACAATTTTATGAAAAATGGACCAAAAATGTGATGCAAAAATATAAAATAGCCACACAATACAGCTGGGAACTTATCAAAGAATGGACACTTTTTTAATATTAGTACTGCTAACTTGAGCAGCTGACAAAATAAAAATCTACATGCATTTCTGAAATAAAAGTAATCTATAACTCTAATTATTAGTTATTTATTAATTGTAAACTCTCCATGTTTTCTTTCAAAATTGCCATTTTGCAGAGGGGATTAATAGGGAAAGAGCAACATTTTGAGCCAAAATCGGGGACAGTTGAGAGGTTTGTATATGCCTAATTCTATAAAGCAATTTATTCGCATGTACCTCTCAACCTGCTAATGCAGGAAATCTGGACAAGGTCAAATATACTGGAGGAACATATAAACAGTACTAAAAATTGCTCTTGTATAAAATGAGACAGTTGATAGAATAACAGGTCTTGCTTTGGCATGCATTTTTCTGAAGGTTATGAAGTCTGAAACTCAGTGTCTGTCATTATTTACTGACTCCATTCCTAAATGATTTGCCAGAAAACCACGCATTTTGAGGAACAAACCAAAAATAAGAAGCAAAAATCTATTAATGCTGCAAAAATCTGGAAAGTTGAGAGGTATAGTTCAGATGGGGCTGTCTTTGAGTTTGCTGCCCTTCCCACCTCACAAAATCATGGTCGAATGGAGCCCCCCCAGCCATTCCAATGAGCCATTACTTGTCTATTTCACCCCATTTACCATAAACACTAATGTGCATACTGCTTTACTTCTGCGATGATTTGAACTTCATTTGAAAGTTTTATTTTGCATTTTACAGCACAAACACTAATAGATATCTGCTAAACAAAGCAATGCGGTCTCACAATGAAAACAGACTTAGCATTAAAACTTCTCTGCCCTTAAAACTCACATTCATTGAAACAGCATTGAAACCCACATTCAAAGAAAATACATTTTGCCAGTGGCAGATAAAGATTAACTTTGGGTTTGGGCTGTTTTCAAATCACAGGCCCCTTGCACATGAAACATACACATGCTCTTTCATACACCTTCCTGACTGTATTACATTATATTCCTTGTACAATACAATACAGTTTTAGAGGGTATTTTAAATTTATTGTTTTGAAATTTTTCCAGTAAACAATGACACAAAATGCATGCACCAATAATGACAAAACTGCCCAATTCAGAACATTTCCATAATAAAAGTCTACTCAAACTTCTAGAATTCGCCAGTATCAGTACATATGCACAATCTCTGAAGAAGTAAAAGTCATCTAAATAATTCCACATTAAAGAGATCTGTAACTAATGAAGAGGCTGCTGCTAGCAAACAACTTTATATGTCATTGTTTCATCTAAAAATAAAGTGCCTATTGACCTTGAGGAATAAATTGCCTATCTTACACTAAAAAAATGATAAGCTAGTAACATTGCAATAGGGAATGAATGGCAAACTGATAACAGGTTCATATTTGCTAGGTATCTTCACCAAAAAGGAGTGCAGCACCCACCCCCTTTGCAACACAGTACAGTATCAGCAATGCATCAATTTACTGTGGGAGTAGAACCCATAGCCTTCTGCATCAAAAGCAAGTACACTACCTGTTGTGCTATTAACAATGCAAGCCAGTCCTCATAAGCAGCACTAAACCTTTGCTCTCCTGCAGCACTCAGCTCCTTGTAAAATCTACTCACTCAGCTGTATCTCTGAACTTTGTAGCACAAGAAGTCTGGAAAAAGCCAACATTTATTGGGGGGGGGGACAAAAGCCCAAAAACCAGGAAAACATTTTAAACATTGCTTGTATAATGTTGGAAAGAATAAAATGCTGTGTTACCACCATACATTTCACTGCCAATTCTTAAACCCAGGACCCTGTGCAAAACAGTCAGAGCAACATGCCAGTATGCCAAATCAGCTGTTTTGTGAAAGGAAGCCTGAAATTTAAATGGCTACCATTTAGTGAATTCGGTTCTCACCATAGCTGTCAACCTCTTAGCACAAAACACCTGAACAAAGCCAATAATGGGGAAATACAGCCCCCAAAACATATTCAGTGAATTCAGTTTTCATCATAGATCTCAACCTCTTAGCAAAAAACACCTGGACAAAGCTAGTAATGGGGGAATACAGCCCCCAAGCATATTCAGTGAATTTAGTTCTTACCATAGCTTTCAACCTTAGCACAAAAAAAGTGGACAAAGCCAATAATGGTGGAATACAGCCCAAAAATAGGGACACATTTCAAATATCCATCTTATAAACTTAGAAAATTTCTAGAATAAAAGCTTTTGTGTTACCATGTACTTTCTGAATATGAAGTCTGAAATTCAAATGCTTGTCATTTTTATTTAACATTTGTTAACCACGAAAGTCTGACTTGGAACAAAAGCCAATTTTCAGCAGAGGCACAGGGAAAAACACTCCAGACAGACACATGTCTTTGTAAGATGCGAGACACCAGAGGAAACCCACACAAAACACAGGGAAGACATACAGACTCCACACAAAATGCACTCCAGCAAAGAATCAAAGCAGAGAACCTGTAGCTGTTAGGAAACAATGCTACCACTGTACCAATGCACTACTGATGTTGTAAAGGCACAAAAATACAGAAACCACAGATTTTATGAGGAACAGAACAAGTATGAGGGAAAAATCTGCAATTTGTTTTACAAATGATGGTGGGTAGAAAATTCAGGCTCTTGCCACCTGGGCCCAAGGTACAGAAGTCAAGCCTGTTCTCTACCCACCACCATATAGCACTTGGGGCATTTTACACACACACACACACACACACACACACACACACACACACACACACACACACACACACACACACACAATAACTAATAAAGGAACAAGAGAATTCACACACACACACACACACACACACACACACACACACACACACACACACACACACACACACAATAACAAATAATGGAACAAGAGAATACAAACACACAACAAACACACACACACACACACACACACACACACACACACACACACACACACACACACACACACACTCACACAATAACAAATAATGGAACAAAAGAATTCACACACACACACACACACACACACACACACACACACACACACACACACACACACACACACACAATAACTAATAAAGGAAAAAGAGAATACACACACAATAACTAATAAAAGAACAAGAGAATTCACACACACAATAACTAATAAAGGAACAAGAGAATACACACATACAATAACTAATAAAGGAACAAGAGAATACACACACAATAACTAATAAAGGAACAAGAGAATACACACATACAATAACTAATAAAGGAACAAGAGAATACACACACAATAACTAATAAAGGAACAAGAGAATACACACACACAATAACTAATAAAGGAACAAGAGAATACACACACACAATAATTAATAAAGGAACAAGCGAACGCACACACACAAACACACACACACACAATAAATAATGGAACAAGAGAATTCACACACACACACTCACACACACACACACACACACACACACACACACACACACACACACACACACACACACACACACACACACACACAATAACTAATAAAGGAACAAGACAATACTCTATCAATGCAGTAACTACACAGTTCAGACTCACATGGATTCATATATGGCAACATTGCAGGACAGTCTGCAATACATACAGGGAACATGTAAAGTATATAGGAGATTTCCTAGTAAAAGGTCATACACTACAAGGCTATCATGTTAGCAAGGCATATGAGAAGGCAAAAGGACAGCACACATCAGTTCATCTAATGATATGAACTGTGACTGCATATTTCTACATCTGGGCTTCTCATATACTTTGTTACAATTCTGTTGTGTAGTATCTATGATGTCACAAATCATATGCTAAAAACATTGTTTTTTGTTCTAGTCCATAAAGCCACATTGGCAGAATATCAACATGTGAGCAAAGCAAAAACAATGATAGGGCCATGTGCCATAAGATACAAACATTCACCTCAGCATGAGTTTCAGTTCTGCAACATTTCACAGATGAAAAAGGTTGCTCAACTCAAATCACTCAAAAGGTCATTCACATCTGACCTGTGCCAGCCTAGAAAAAACTGATTTAAGAATAAATAATAAAATGCACACATCATTCATCTGATTATCTCTACTACAGACTCAAACAAGAATTACGCAATTGTACACCTGCTGTCATTTATATCCACATTTACTGTACAGTAATGCTGCACTAGAAAGAGGCATTTTAAACAACTTAAATAGAGATAAGTCTTAGTTTGCCTCAAGCAAAAACATTCTTAAATGAATAAAATTAATCAGCATTCAGGACTGGCATCTGAGTGTGAGCATAACAACTTTAATAAACTGTTCGAGCACATCATGCTGAATTACCCTTTTATATTGCTTCACTCAGAATAAAGACATGCATGCACATAACTTTTTTAAGACTTGTACACACTCCCCATTTTTTTTTTTTTTTTGCAAACAGTTCATAACTTTATGATAGGTAAGTGTTTCAGATTCCTTGTTTCATTGAAGGGAAATAACTTTCTCTTACAACTGTCATCCTGTACTGTACTTTAACAAGTGGTGTTTAGCAGTTTTAGTACCTGATCTACATACTATGTAGTTTTCTTAATAGTAACGTTATTACTTACTTTACCTTTTTTCTTGTCCTAAATCAACACATTTTGCTGCCTCTGCAGCCCATTCCTGGCTCAGGGTTCTGGATGTTACATCCAAAAACGTGGCTTCTATTGTAATATGACGGTACACTATCCTTCTTGAACTTTGCCTAAACTAAACCCGAAGCTGTTGACTGAACTTGTGCAGGGAGGTTTCTACCATAATTATCAGACAACAGGCACTCACTTCTTGAGCCCAGACCTGATTTCATAAGCCTTGCAGTAACAGATTCTCACCACTTTATAAACTGTTGCTGGGGCTCATTTAAAGTTACTGCTCTTTAAATAGGCAGAGTAGGATATCTGAGTATTTGTTATTGAAACATTTTGTTCCCCACAAGAGTATTTATTTTGGTACTTAACCTAATTTTAACTGAAATATAAGTCTGTTAAATGTGTGTGTGTGTGTGTGTGTGTGTGTGTGTGTGTGTGTGTGTGTGTGTGTGTGTGTGTGTGTGTATTCCTTTATGTTCATACTGCTTTTAACCATTTTAAGACAGTGAATGCATATTTTATTTTCCTGCAAAGAAAAAGTGAAAAGAAATAGTTATATTGTGTATATACACACACACACACACACACACACACACACACACACACACACACACACACACACACACACAAACACACACACACACGCACACACTAGAATATCCATCGGAGCACCCGTGCAAGCTAATAGTAAAATACAGAGCTCACCTGCTGTAGAATATTCAAGTCACCCACGCAGTCCAATCAAATCCAGCCCTGCGATAGCGAGCATGTACTAAATCCAGCTCCAAGTCACCCACACAGTCAAATCCAGCCCCACAAGAGCTCAAAACTCACCTCACCTCTCTCCTGATTGGTCTAGCCTGCAGATGAAGCAGTCCGGCGATCCTCTGCTCTGTGCAGTCATCACCACACCGATTTCTGACCATCTGCAGGGTAGAGATGCCTTCTCCTCTATTCAGACTGCTGATAAAGGCAGTCTGAAGTTCTGTCTACATTCCCAGTGCATGTGCACATGCGTGGAGTTCTGTCTGAGTTCCCAGTGCGTGCGCGCATGCGCAGAGTTCCGGTACTTGCGATTTTAAATGTTTTTTTTTCTTTTCTTTACTTTTTTTGTTTGTTTTCTTTTTGTTTCTTAGGTGGGGGGGGGCTGCAGTCCTGCAATCCTACAGCACAAGCTGTCCCTGATATATATATATATATATATATATATATATATATATATATATATATACATATATATATATATATATATATCTGTACTGATCCCTGAATGACAACATCTCCGAATCACTATTGGCCAAGCATACTTAAGTGAAAGTGATTTTCACCGAAGAAGCACTTTTGCATAAGTATGCCTGTTACGGAGGTCATACTATGGTGCGGATAAGGGGAAAATTCCCTTTTCCCTACTGTAGTGCAATCTCAGAGTGAGAATATTAAAGTGGGGGGTGTGGGGGGCACAACCTGCAAAAACGTTAATTTAATGTTTTGTTTTGTTTTTTGTTTAATACACTTTAGTGAAAGTAGAAAATGTAAGGTGAGACAACACGCTGTCTCTGCTAAGTGAAGAAGTCTGCATTCAACAGATGAAAGCACTTAACCAATTGTCACAGTAGTGTGTATGATTTAATAAAATATTTTTATTTTACTTGCCCGGGTCCAGTTTCACTCGCACTGTTTACTTAGCAGAGACAGCGTGTTGTCTCACCTTGCATTTTCTACAGTTGTGTTCGTTATTTGGTTACACTTTAGTGAAAGTGCTTTTTCGGTGAAAGCACTTTCACTAAAGTGTGTTTGGTGATAGTGGATTCGGACTGTTGAACTTGTGTTCAACAGTCCTAGATCCATATATATATATATATATATATATATATATATATATATATATATATATATATATATATAGGCTCCTTATCAGATGATCGAAATGCCGTTTCTGCAAATACAAAATGATCGACACGTATTGGGCGAACTACGCAAATGTGTAATTTCCAAAACAATGTTATCCGAAATGTCAAAGTGTTTTGGTTGGCCCGTCTGCGGTATATCTCCATAAGGTAAGTGTGCGATAGGTATTGACCATAGGGTATGGTGCGGGTTAAGGTAAGTGTATAGATCGGTAATCTATGCAAGATTTAGTGTAGTGTTAGATGTAGGGTTTTATTAAATGTATTTATGTGTATTATTTATTTTATTAGGGTATATCTCCGTAGGGGAAGTGTACGGTAGTTACGGACCTTAGGGTTAGGGAGGAGTTAAGGATAGTCCATAGATAGTTGTGTATGTGGAGTTTAGTGTAGGGTTAGAAGTTGGGTTTTGGTGCTTTACTTTAGGATTAGGAGTAGGGTTTGGTTAGTGTATGTATGTGATTTATTTATTTTGTTTGGGTAGGTAGTATGTAGCGGGTGGTGGGGTTGGCTGACTATGACCATTCCATGTTTTAAATTTCGCGGCTTAGTGTGTTTGGTCTATTCGCATTTCGATTAATAAGTGTCGCACTTTTGGTATTCATTGAAATGGATTTTTGCGGAACTGATATAGACCCTATATATATATATATATATATATATATATATATATATATATATATATATATATAATATCGTGCATGCTCTATGCACCTGCTATACATTGTTATTTTACTGTGTCGTTACTTTTATATTGTGAATTTTTATATAAATTAAAGTGGAACAGCATTTATAAAACTTTTGAGCTTGCTGGATTAGAACACTGGCACAGATGTATTGTAGCCATTAACTTACACCTGCTGCCACAGGGAGAACTAGGTAGCACCTGTATATTTTCACATTCATTACTGTGTATGTGTGCTGACCACCGTGGAATGCCACTTAGCATGTTTGCATGTTGGAAAATCACACGTTACAATGTATCTTTTTAGAAATTGACAATGTCTGCCTATTGTCTGCATGTGTTCTAGAATTGTAGGTGTTGTGGAAGCTTGCTGACTGCCACACAATGTCACTTTGCTGGTTTGCACGATGGAAGTCACAAGATGTAATACTGTTATTTTGTTGAAAATTGACAATGTTTGCTCATTCTCTGCAGGTGTTGTGGAACTGCAGGTGTCATTGAAGCATCCTGACTGCCTTGTAATGCCACTGAGCATGTTTGTGTGATGCAGGTCAAAAGATATAACAATCTATGTTGTCTGCTTTTTGTCTGGGTCAGTAAACTGTCTTTGTGTGGAGGTGAGCAACATGTAAATGAGACAGGCAAAGCTCAAAATGCATCATTATAATAAAAGGGTTTACTAGTTTCCAATGTGAGACTTCAACCCTGATCTGCATATACACTTTGATGTGTGATTCATCATGTTTACCAGTTGTGATATACAGGCACTTGATTCGCAGCTTTAAGTTATGCTATCTTTATCACAAAATCAGCTTCCATTAATTTTAATTTATTTAGCTGTTTTACCATATTTGCAGAAAGCCATATGCACATAAATATTAATACTTAAAAAAAGAAACATAAACATTACAAAATACATTTTAGCACACCTTACAGATTTTTACACAACTCTGGATTTGAACTGTCATAATAATGAACCTACAAAACACACTAGGGGTGGCTTATCTCTCTTTGCCACAGAAACAAATTTGCAGCATGAAAAAAAATAGTTGTGCATACAAGTAAATCCCATTTCCTCCTCAATGTACACTCTAAAAAGGTAACTGTATAGCTAGGAAATTGAAGGTGAGGAGACTTGTGTATATGGAGATTACAGAAGACTGCTATTCATTTGTTTTTTCTGCAGAAAGGGCTTCTGATCTGTTAAGTTATGATTGTATTTTTCAAATACATTGTAGATTTGTTAACATGTTACAGAGAAAATTTTTATAAACATGCATTAGAAAATGGACATTTTATATGTATGCACTTCTTATACTTCACAGCAGGCGCAGGCATGCTTTCTCAGAGAGATAGCTTATTAACATTCCTCACAAGTGTTGTTAAAACTGGGTTATCTTACCATTTTACTGTGTTATTTCAGGTGAAATGTAATGTACCATATTGTCAATGGCACAGGTGTGCTATGTTTCTAAGATGGCCCCTAGACACCTCAAAGGGAGTGCTGGGCAGTCATATAAAACTGACTTTTCTGTTTAAAATGTGTAGACATTTTGTTAGAATTATGTTCAAAGCATATATAACAATTGAATGATGTGGTACTCCTTGGTTTGTATAAATGTTTAATTTAACTGTTTTTTTTTGGGGGGGGGGGGTAGTAGCCAAGTACCATTTGTGGGTTGCCACAAGAAACGTTGTGTGTCTTTAAAGAGGTTTACTCTTGAAATTGTGTAGTCACCCTGTTATTTTCATGGTAAATAATACATTATTATAGTAGTATTCCTTTTTTTGGACAAAACATTGGTCTGGGTGTCTGATCTGGTACAACCACATAACTTTATATATATATCTATATATATATATCTCTATATATATATATATATATATATATATATATATATATATATATATATATATATATATATATATATACATGTGTGTGTGTGCCTGTGTTTGTGTGTGCATGTATATCAGAAGTAATTTACTTGTGTGATATTTATGTGTTGTATCCTCTGTTTTATGTCACCTAGGATTATGGCACCCAAGCATATGAATCCAGGTAACCCCCCTTTCCGTTATTGTTGTATCTTTTGGCTTTTCCTGGTTAGGGGTCACCACAGTGGAACTCCGGTCCGCTAATGATTGGCAGTAGATTTTTACGTGTCGAGTTGCCAGCCCTGACGTGCAACCTTCAACGAAGGTACGCCCATTCACGCATGTCTCCACACAGAAGACGCTCTAGCTGAGAATCGAACAGGACAACGTCTTACTGTGAGGCAACAACACTAATGCAGAACCACCAACCCCCCTTTCAGTGACCCTAAAAATTATATCTTAATGTATGCATTTAGGTTTCACAGCACCTGTCTGCTTGAGAGAAGAAGTGGGGATATGGCTGAGAGAATGCAGATTTGGAACCAGATAGTTGATGATGTGAATGCTGTAGGGTGTGCATCAGGTCTTATGATCAGGTGTATCATAGAACCACTGATATGATTTATCAGCCCAGAGGAGACCAGCTACAGTTGCCCATGAACAGCTGGCTATGGGAGGGCTGCTACAGAGCCCCCACTGACACCAAATGTAGAGTTCCTGTCCACTGTCACAGATCCAGAGGGCTCAGTGGATACGGGACAACAACATGTGACTGATGGTGCTGATATTTCTTGGAGGACAAGTACGTTCCAGGAGGAAGTTCCAGGTAAGTTTACATATAGCAAGTTATAAGATATGGTTGTGTAGTAAAATATAAAAAAATGTAACTAAAACTTCATGGTGTTTTTTTTTTTTTTTTTTTTTTTTTTTTTGGATGAACCTATTGATGACTTACTGATTGAAGATACTTAATGACACATTTTTTGTTCATTACACATGGGCTTTGGGTGGCTGTGTCAGTCAAGTTTCAATTAAAATTATTGTTAACAGATGTAGTCAAAAATTGTGTACTCACTGTCCTCCTGTAATATTGCAGTTGTGATGGTTGCATCCTTACCTTGCTTCATTTCTTAAAGCACCATCCTCACTACCAAGTGTGGAGTCATCTCCACATGGTAAGGCAAATATTTTTCTTTGATTATTGATGAAAATGTTTCCAGAGATATCCATTTTTCTGTATGTGTATGAGTAGGTGTAATGAGTGTTGTATGTATTTATACCACTCAACAGTCCAGATTTTTGCAGAATGTCTGGATTTTTGTTTCATATTTTAGGTCTGTTCCTCAAAACAATTGTAGTTTTCTGGCAGATTACTGGGATGATTTGATGAAAATAAATAGTATGGGAAGAAATAGCCAGAGAATTGTTATGGCTAGGCTTGTATAGGCCCTAGGGCTGATAGCCTAGTACCAACCTATGAACCTATGATTGAAGTCACTACATAGTGACACACATTTAACTTTTAGACTTCACATCCTTAATAAAATGCATGTTAACATAAAATCTGTTATTCTGTCAACCTTCTAAGTTTATAAGAGCAACATTTAAAATCTGTCCTGATTTTTGGGCTTTTGTCCCCCCATTATGTCAGGCTTTATCCAGATTTCTTGCACTAAGAGGTTGAGATGTATGGTATTGCTGCACCATCTGTGATAGTATGTACAGTGTTAGTTTTTTGTTATCATATAAATTGTTTTAAATATTTAGTGTAGGTATTCATTTCTTTCATGTATTTGTTCCTTATTGTCACAGGTGATCCTGACAGTAGAAGTATAGGACTCTTACTACCTGATGTCAGTGTACTGACAGACTCTGATGATGATGGTGGCCAAACACAAACACAGTTGGGGGGTGCAGAAGTTGAATCTGATACTGAGGTTGACTTTCAGCCATCTCTTGTATTTCCTTGGACAAAGTCAGTGAGCCTATGTATACCTTTTTCACTAAGCCCACAGATATTACACAGGTTGAGGGTAACATTCTTGGTCAGCGTAGTGTGATTACTGTGGCTTCAGTGCCGTTTGACTCCAGCCATAGCCAAATTGTGGGCAAGGTGCCATGCAGGAGAGGTTTTAGGGGTGCTCAGTGGAAGACTGCTCTCCACCTTCTACCTGATCCTGGTGTGTCTTTATGTTCCACTCAGTGTATGTTTAAGGACATCATGGAGGTGCAGGCACATTCCACTAGGGCCACTGAGGACATGCTTGGGGTTTTAGATGTGGCAGAGGCTGACATGTGTGACTGCCTTCACTGTGTGGCTGATTCAATGGATTGGATGGATGATACAATGGAATGGGAAAAGTCTGCAAAGGAACATCTGCTGGGAGGGGGACAGCATCCATATGGATGTAAGTCAGCATCATCATCTGATGTTACCCAATGTGGCCATGCCCAATCATTTTATTTATTTATTCACATTTGTTAACCGAGTTAGTCCAGCTGGGTTAGATACCCATTTTCAGTGGAGACCCAAAGAGAAAAGTTCCAGTTTGAGAATACAACATAAAATCTAGTTACATTCAGTGTATGTTTTACAGAGAAACACAATTTACAGTTGGTTACATTTATTCAACATTTTGCAGAAAAAAAAATTCTGTTTAGTCTAAGTTTCCCATTTAGTCTACAGTATAAGAAAGTTGTGCAGTAATGGTGAAACAAGGTACAGGTACATCTAGAAATCTGCTTGCCATATGTAAAGATAAAGCCAAAAGAGAGATCTGCTAGTCATACTCCCATAGAGGCACTACTGCTGCTGCTCCATCAGTGATTGAGATGTCCACACCAAGACATGGTAAACCATGGGATCATGGTCCTTGGGGTACTCTTGAGCAGAGCTCATCCAGCAGGCATCAGTCATGTTCAGGTAGCAGCAGCACATCTGACCATGAGTGTGGACATGCCAGTGCCACTCCTGGCAGAGCCAGGTTTTGTGATTGGGAGTAACAGTGATGAACACCTGTCCAACATAACAGGATATAGAGCTAGTCCAGAGCTTAGCTGTGTTCTTTCAGATACTCACACACACAGGTTAGCTTGACTGCCCAGACAGACACACCCACATAACACTTACATGGGTCATTTGTGAGACTTGCAACTCATTATGTCTCAGTGGCCATTTGATACTTTATCCAAATTTGTGCCTGCCTGTCTGTCTTACTCACATTCACTCACTACCTTTTGTGTCAGGCTGGCCTTCCTGCTCCCCCCCAAACAACACCCTCTTCAAATTATGATGACTGTACTATATCCTTGATTTTCTATCTTTTAGGATCATAGGATCATAGGAGATTACTAGGCTATCGACCTGGAGGTCATTTCAAGCATAGCCATTTCATCCCAATACAATGCCATAGAAATGCTAGACAATACCCAACATTGCATTTAGTAATGACTGCTCAAGTCTAGGAGGGTTGTGGCACTATCCTCGGTAAGAATTTATGGTGCTCCATCCATTCGTCCAGGTTCCTCTAGAACAGTGTCATACAGGTGCTCTGTTTCTCATACATTTGTAGCCTATTCCAAAGATGTGGCAGTCACTGGGAGATAAATCTGTCACTCTAGCATATCTTATTTAAGTTGCAGGCCATACTTAGGTCCCTAGAATGGATATCCCTAGTCCTGTTTGATTTACGAATATGCAGCAAGTTCATTAGGTTTGGGTCTGAGATTGCTCTGTAGGCCAGGCATAAGTCTCCCCTATGAAGTCTGTATGATACAAAGTATAGCCTCAGGGACTTTAGTCAGTCTGTGTAAGTTACGTGCTGGAGTCCCTTGATCTTTATTAGAAACCTCTGAGATCTCTCCAGTTGCTGCAGGTACTTTGTATGGTACATGCCAAATGGGGAGTTATACTCAATTATGGGCCGGATTAGTGCCAAGTATAGAGGGGTTATAACATCTTTTGCTCTTGAGGTGATGCCTTTACTAATTAAGTGTGCTACACAGAAGGCCTTCCTTATGACAGCAGATACATGGTGGTCGAAGTTAAGGTTGCAGTCAACTTGTGATCCCAGGTCCCTTACCATTTCGTGGGTACTTAGGGTATTGTTGTTGATTGGACAGTGTGAAGGGACATTGTGCCAAAGGGAATGATGATGCATTTCTTTCCATTCAGTTTGAGACCATGACTAAGACACCAGTTGTTGGTCTGTGTAACACCCTCCTGGAGTATACTGACATCATTAGGGGATTCAGTAATTGCACCCAGTTTGCAGTCTGAAAACTTGGTCAGCCACAACCCCTTAGTTTTGACCTGAACTTCTGAGAAGTATATACCAAACAGTAGAGGGCCAGCACTGACCCCTGTGGCACCCCACTGGTAACAAGTCTGCTGGCTGCTGTGGACTTACAAACTTTGACAGTGTATGCCTGGTTTCTGTGCCAGTTGGCAACCCATCTTACGACGAAGGGGTTTACATTCAGTTTGCTAAGTTTATCTGTAATGCCTGAGTGTGGGATTGTGTCAAAAGCATTTGCCAAGTCGAGGCAAGCTGTGTGTACAGAATTGCTCTCATCAATAGCCCTGGCAACATTTTCAAAGAAATCCACCAGATTTAATAGGCAGAATATGCCCTTGATGAAGCCAAATTGGGTAGGATCCAGTATTTGTAGATCGCCTATGTCTTTATTTATGAGGTCCATAATGATACGTTCCATGGCCTTATAGATGATGTTGGTCAGGCTTCTGGGTCTGTAATTCACCAGGTCTTCTGCTAGGCCACCTTTGTGGTGCAGAATAACTGTTGCTGTTATTCATTTCACAGGAACAAAGCCTGTGGTTAGAATATGATTGAAAACAGTACTTAATGGTGATGCTAGTTCATGTTTTAACCTGTATAGAAGACAGCCTGGAATGCCATCTAATCCCATAGAGACTGTGTTTTTTGCTTTAAACAAGGCTTTGATGACCTGCTCTTTAGATATGTAGGATGTGGGGAAAGTTTGGGTGAAGGTTTTTGATAAGTTTGGAGGAGATAAGGGAGTGACATTTTTGCCAAACCTATCAGCTAACAGGTTTGCTGTATGATGGGCATCATCAGGTACAGCTTAAGTGCATTCCCTGCATTTTCCAGTAAATGACCTTGTGGTGCATCCTCCTAGAAAACCTCTGATACAGTTAAGAGTTTTGTTTTTCTTATTTTCAGTTTGTTTTCTCAAATGAGTTTTTCACACATGAGAGTTATGGCAGATATTGGAGTCATAGTAACTGCCTGGGTTGCCAGTATACACATTCAGGATGATTCCCTTAGTGTTACATACAATCCCACACTTAATGGAGTGGAAGCCCTTTCTGTTTATGTACACCCTTCTCTGTTACCTGGGTGGTACTTTGATTTCAATATGCATGCAGTCTATGGCACCCAGCACTTCAGGGAAGTGTGCTACAGGTTAGATACTGTGTATAGTTGTAGCTCTGTCCTTAGCTGTATGGGGAAAGTATATGTAGTCACTGGCATGTAGTAGCATAACATTCAGGAATTGATGTAGGATCCTGGATGCTGATGCCTCTGACACTACCTGTATATCCCCTGTTTGTCTCTGGAAGGTTTCTGTAGCTAATATTCTAAGTTCTACACATACCTTAGTCTCCACAGGTACTGGCTCCCCTCAGTTTGTCCTTGCTGTCAGTCAAGGATGACAGAGGTTGCAAAGTCCCTGTGTTTTTATTCACCCTGTAGCATTCTAAAATTTCTACCTCATGTAGGCTGTGAAAAGTTAAGTGGGGTCTAAACACCCTTCTCCTTTGTGGCTGAGGTCTATTAGCAGCAGCAGTAGAATAGACTTGGGTCTAATCAGCATATACTTTATAAGAGTAACTGCAGTTCCTGATTTTGTTTATTTGTAGAGTAGTTTTCATGACTGTATTCCAAAAGTTTGGGAATTCACAGGCAAAGCCTACATTGAGTCTATATGATTGCTTTAAAGCTTGATGAATAGCTTTTCCATCTTGGATTGGCTGATTAGCATACAGTTCAGCTGTTTATACAGCAATTAACATACCACAATGTTTACCATGTCTGCACAGCTCTACACGTCATGTACAGCTGCTTACTGAATACAAAACAACAAGCTACAGTGTGCACATTGCACCATGATACGCACACAGTTTTAGAGCACCATGTAGGTCTTATTGAATCCAGCCCTCGATCTTTGTCTAAAGATGTTAGTACTTTTACCAGAAATTAGATTCTGTACCTGGGTTCAAATCTGGCCAATGCTATCAATGAAACCAGATTTGAACCAATGGCAAATTGACATTGTGTATTTAAACTTGTTCTTTTGACTGTTTTTTTGTTTTGAAGAAGTCATGTTAATTGATGAAAGCACTTAACAATATTTATTAAATTACACTGAGGACTCGCAACGTTGGTGATTTTTGTGGTTATATAGTTTTTTCAGAGCACTATTTGCACCATTTGTTTGGACTTTTTGTGCCACTATGATCACACGGTTTTAGCACACAGTGTAGGATTTATTGAATTCAGCCCTTAATCTTTGCCAAAAGATGGAAACAAATGTAACCATTTAAACATGGTTTAGACACACTAAGGCTTTACTGGATGCAAATAAAGCAAAACATATTTAAAATGGTTTGCACACTAAAATAGTGCTTCCTCAGACCAGCAATAAAACAAGAGCAAGTAAAAAGCAAGTATATATTCATACATATATATATATATATATATATATATACATATATATATACATATATATATATATATACATATACATATATATATATATATATATATATATATATATATATATATATATACATATATATATATACATATATATATATATACATACATATATATATACATACATATATATATACATATATATATATATATATATATATATATTATGTAATTTTTTCTTTCTGGGGCTTTCCTCCCAGGACTCCGCTGAAAATGGACACCAGCTGTCCAGTTGGACCATCCTGGTAAACAAATGTTAAACAAATAAATAAAAATATTTTATATATATATATATATATATATATATATATATATATATATATATATATATATATCTATATCTATATGGGTTTACTTCACTTCACTGAAAGCTCATTTCACTGAAACTCATTTCGGAAAGGTATATGTTATTTTCCCCATTGTAGTGCGATCCTGAAGTTAGTATATATAGTAAGGGGGGGGGGGGTGTACCATATACATGGATACTTACAATTCCAATGAATAACTATTTTTAGAAGACAATATATACCCAAACTATGTGAGGGGTTATGCCAGCAACACCAGCCAATGTGGGGGGCTATGCTCCCATACCCTCTTACTATATATACAAACTCCGGGATTGCACTACAATGGGGAAAAGGGCATATACCTTTCAATGAAATGAGTTTCAGTCAAATGAGTTTTAAATGAAGTGAGTTTTCATCACGTGTGCAGAGTCAAATGAGTTTCAGTGAAATGAGCTTTCAGTGAAGTGAAGTAGACCCATACACACACACACATATATATATA